>NW_028186978.1:694319-835669 GCF_003343005.1 Rhea americana
AAATCCTACTGTTTTGCCCAGTCCTTCCTTGGACAAAATTTCCAAACATTTTGTCTTAGAAATTTATGGACGTATTGCAAATAAGAAACAACAGTTTAGGTTTTTTTTCTAAAAAAAAAAGACAAMACAAACATGTAACTTAGACTCCCAATACAAACATGTAGAACTTGCTAGCCCAAGCAATCAAACATGTTCAGACCATACAAGACAGACATCAGGAGACCTGTCTGCAGTAAGGAATAACTGCAAGACTTGTCTGGTCAACTCTACAGTTTTTCAATACCAGAGAAGAGATTATTTGGCATAAACGCATTCCTTGCACTAAGGATTTCACGAGGAAGAAAGAGGTTTCCTCTGTAAATAGAATGAAAATGAATTCTGTCTCTTTAACTTGCAACCAAAACACCAGTTTTACAGTACCTGAATCATCAATACCCAGTACCTCAGAGTGAACACTTTGGTTAGTATCCCTTTCAGCTGCAGCCATGTTTTTTTTCAAATGTTACTGAAACAAGAAGTACAGCATAGCACATTTATAAAACCACTGAGTTTATGAAATCGAGCAAGAGTTTAAGCTTTACTTATTTTGAAAACACTATTCTTCTTGCAGTGAGATGTCTTTCACTTCGGCTTCTTTGGAACTTTGCAGTACCACATTGTGGCAAAGGTATAGGAATCATTACAATATTAAATATTAAATATATGACATTTTATAGTTGTGTTTCATAACAAAATGCAGCAGCACCAGTAGGTCGCACCTCCAACAAACCACAGAGCCCTGCAGTAAAACTAATGTTGAGCAGAATGCATTTTCTATCTTATTGTCTATATTTCTCTCTATGATTACTAACAAAAACAACTAATAGCACTCCAGATATTTTTAATAATATATTCAGTATTCTTTTTTAACACAATAAACAACTACAGTGCTTTACATGAACACTATATTAAACAGTATAATAATATTTAACAGTATTATAGTTCAAAACACTGTATTAACTACCTGAATGCTGCAGAAGTGCAAGAGAACATTTTTACAGAAAATTACTTTCTTCAGATAATCATCTTTAGCTGCATGTTTTCCATAGTTTAAATTTCAACAAGTAGTAAAGAACTAAATTAGCAGGCTTAATAACAGAGATACTTTTACTGTTTATGTTACATAGGGGTATTATTCGTAATGGTACCTTGTATCTTCCAGATCTAGTAAGATAGCCATTAAAGAATTACAGCATTTGTCCTTCTGTAAAACATACAGTCAGATTAAAATAAAAGCTTAAAAGGATTGGAGAGTTTTTATAGTGATACCTGCCTGCCTACGTGTTGGACATTTTTTTGTACTTTTGTTTCATCTCTTTTGAGGGAGAAGTCTTCGTTTTAGACAGTAACATATGCAATGTAGAAAAAGAGCAAGGTGCAAACCAGCACTGTGTAATATTGTTTTACCCTGAATTACATCAGCAAAACTACACTTCAGCAGAACCCCACAGTGCAAAACACCATACAGCTATGACGGGAGAGTTGAGCTCCTCCTTCTACATAACGATAAAGACAATATAGCTGAAGAAAGACCATGTCTTGAAGAAAGCTCTATCGATTGCAATTCAGGCAAGAGGCTGCAGATCACCAAGAAGATTAAGGACTGCAGTGAAACATGAAGTAAGAACAGTGAAGAATGTATGGGCAGCTTTTCAAAAGTGGTATAAGATCCTGAGCTGCATTTCAAATAATAGAGTCATTCAAATGCAGAGGGAGAAAGCCACAGGGAATTTAGAGTAAAAATCTAAACCTATGAATACAGTACACAGTCTGTCAATATCCAGCACTGAGTTTAACATCCCATATCCTAACTAGCTCTTCTACATACATTGGTGCCTTTTCCTTGTAGAATTTCCTGAAAAGTTTTACCTTTCTCCAACCTAGTCAGCCATTTAAGCCAAGACCACAGCAGTATTGAGTTGCTGAACTCTTCCAGTTCAAGGAAGCATTAAATCATATTAAAATTCAGCATGTGATTCCCTGTTTTCTAGAATTAGGGCTTCTAAGAATATTTGGCCAGCTGGACACTTAAACCAAATACAAATACCACATTAGCAAAGTCAAATGGAATTTTTGTCAGATTTGACCTGTCTCAAAACTACAACCTGAATTCCTGAGTGCTGTTAAAATCCAAAATTGAATTTCAAAACTCATATCCATCTTTAATGTAGGAAAGCAATATAAAAAATAACTATAAGGAAGCCTTTCATTGACCCAGTTCTAATAGTACTAGAGAAGCATAAATCACCTCTGCCCTCAGATATTTTTGCTTACAGCACTCTTTATAGCTATATGTGAAATATGAAATAATTATTTGATATCCATAGCATAGTTTTCATATCATCAACATTTTTAGAATTTTCACTTATGCAAGTAGCATAATTATCATATGGCAATACCATGATCAGCAGCTGGATTTAACCACCAAGTTTTCAATTCCTGCTGCCAAGTTGTGTACAGTTCTGCAGAGGATGTAATATTCTGAACTAATCATTTAATTGTGTATCAGAAAACACTTTTCATAAAACCATAAACATCAGTTCAGGTTGCTGCAGCTCTAAAGCAATCTTTCTGGTTGTTCCTCCTTAATTACAGAGGGAACAAACAGCTTGGATCTTTCTGAGACAGACGTGTGATGGKGAAGGTCCTGTGTTTGTGGCTCCAATACATGCAGCTGGGTTTTACAGATAATTTCTTCTCATGGGGTGCCAGCATGGAGCACCTCAGGTGAGCTCCAGGACATCACAGCACCACAAGCCCTCTGCCCTGGTGGTCAGAGGCACCTGGTGAGCACATCACAGACTAAAGGAGCAGCTTTATTTGACGCATGGCATCACTAGGCATCCCTGAGGATATGATACTGTCCTGCAAACAAGCAAGCTAAGGCCAAGCTGTAGAAGAGTGTGAAAYCAGAATCTGTTCACAGTGAAAGATTTCCTGTTTTGTGATATTATATCTGAGTTGGCAACCAATTCATTCACATTAATATGTAGAAGGTTCACAAATCAGGGGAAGGCTTGGTTTAATTATCACCTAAAATTCATTGCAAGTGTAGCATAAAAAAAGGCTACAAATCTAGAAAATAAATGAATCAGGAACAAATGCTACAACAAAATGGTGACTAAATCAAGGTCTCTATCTTCTCATTGGGATCTCTTCTTCATTAAAATAAGAAAATTGATTTTTTTATAAAGCTGGTTCCTGCACAGTGATTTGATTATTTGCATAGTTGATTGATTATTGCACAGTTATTTGGTTACACTGTCCCTTGTTTTATAAAACCAGAAGTTGCTTTCAAAGAATTTCCAAGCACAGAACATCCTTGTAGTTTGTACTTCCACTAAAGAGGCTAAAAAACACAAGAAAATGTAGTCATCAGCTACTACAAGAAAGAAATCTGAATTGGATAAAAATAATGATAGGAGAGGCAAAAGAAGGAAAATAAAAATCAAAGTGACAAAAGGAAAAAACTGCCTGGAATGATACAAATGAAATGAGAAACTTCAGTAATGCAGAAGAGAACAAAGGTTTTTCTATTCTCCCACTTACTTGAAAAATAAAAACAAAAAGCATGCTTGAAGGAAAAGTGAAGTCTTTAGACAAGCAGGACAGGACCACCAGTAAATATGAGCCTGAAGCTGCAGGTATTTAAATCTACAAAATGTGAAATGGTAGAAGAATCTACAGAAAATGTATGTATTAAAACAAATAGAAGAATTGGAATTAAAGCAGTTGTTCAAAAACTTACTAATATAACATATACAGATAATTTACAGTGAAGAGAATCATATGCATAAAGCAAAATCTCTGCTCATAGTACAAATTATTCYCTATTACAGTTTTGCTCCTATTTTCTGTAGCAAAAAACAGAGTATTCTAACAACGAAATATGGGGGCGGGTTATGAAAGAACACTGGGTGCACTGTAGGAAAAAACTGGCTTTAATTTTCTTGGAACAAAAATTATATGCAAATTCTACATAGAAATGTATGTCTTGCATAATGTATTTATGAAATTCATATTAGCCAATCTGGAGATGATATTGTAACTTGCCACTCTCAYAGCCTACTCTTGGAATATTTGTATTTTAAGCCACAGATATTTTATTGATGCTAGGCAAAGCAAAAACACATGCTATTTGAAAAGCTACCATGCTGCATGCGTAAATGAAGTCTGTTTTAAAGGGAACAGAAGATAGCTTAGAATCTATAAGCCTTACGCACAAATGTCATGAAAATAAGAAGTTACAGAGAGCAGTTAGAAAGTATCCTGCATTCATACAGCACTTTCCATTGGTGGTTGTACAACTGGCATCTTCCTGTTTTGAAAAAACAAGAAAAAATCCTGCCCGTAATGCATTAACAGACAACATCTCACAAATAAACATTTAAAAAACAGAAAAATAACTTTACAACTATGACCATCCCAAGAAAAAAAGGAGGGGCTTTTCTTCTAAAGCATTTAAGAGAAATTGTCAATAATATCTACCTTTCATTCATTCTGTGTAACACACCAGTCATACATGTATTTTAGCAAAACAGTAACTATTAATGTAAGATTCTTAAATCCATTGCTAATTTATAAGGTGAGATTGGTTAGACAGGATAGATTCCCCAGGCTATTGAATAATTTTCTTAAAATGTAGTAGAATTTCTTTGTGTAAGGACAGCATTCCTATGTTATATGAACACTGAACCCAATTTTATAGAAATGCAGTGTGCCTTGACATCATACACTGAATGCTAGAATACTCCAAAGAAATTTGTGCTCTAGCTGCCCTTGAAACTAAAGCAAATTCATGATAGCTTTCATGTTGCCTTATCTTCAAATTGAATATGGTGCTTGCAGATGAAGCTACTGATGAACATGTTTGCTGAATGGCTGCTCTAGAAGGAAATTCATAGCTAACATTCATAATTCCAACATTCTTCTCAGAGGAAAAAAAAAATCTGAATGGAAAAATTTGAACATTTTTGCCTTTCAGAGGACACATTTACAATTCAGGAGCTTTTAGCTGTTTTCAGCTTCTTCCAAAACTTGTTAGCACTTAAGTGTCTAAGGAAATATATTTGGAAATACTTTACAGATGACCACTCAACCAAAAACCTTGCAGTAAGGAAGACAATACATACATGTTCCGATAAAAGCCTAAACGATGGACTATTAGCATGAATTCCTAGTGGCAGCATTCTACAAATATATAATATATCTGTGTTAGCAAAACAAAGATGGTTAATAGGCTGGAGACTACATAAATCTTTGCATGGCCAAGAATATCTTCAATGGTTGAAATGAAAGAAAATATTTGCTGTTATGTGCAGTAGTTTTTGTTTCTTTTCCCTTTCAAGTAAAATAACACAAAAATAATTCTAAAYTACAGTAATACGTGCATTCCTTTCTTCCTCCTTTAATGTGAAAAAGCTTTTTTTTTTCCCTGTTTTTAAGTTAAGACATGCAGGTTAAAATAAATACTTTACAGTCAATTGCTGTCTACACTCTTTTCTCACTTCCTTTTCCTCCACTTTAACGAATTGCTAAACGAAGACATCACCGACAGTATTAAAGGATAAGCTGAAGAACATTTCCTTACCTTTTGCAAGGTGGAGTGTGATACTCTTTACTTTTACACTGTCTTCCTCTCTCTCTCTCTCTCTCTCTCTCTCTCTCTCTTTCTCTCTCTCTCTGAAATGAAGAATTTTCTTTAGTGTTGGGTATCAGAAAGCAGGAAACGCTGCTAGGGACGAGTCGCTAACATTCTTCTCTCAGACTTTCTAGGCACAAGAGGCAAAGACAAAATTTTAGTTTATGTTTCACTAGCCCATCATAAGAGTATCCTTTTTATTTTCCCTCTTAAGCGGGTGCTTATAAGCCGAGCAGTTCCTGTCTGCCACCTCTCCTGACTGAAAACATCTCAACTGTTTACATTAAAAAAATTGCAGCCAGAGAGATTTTTCATCAGCTTCCTATTTCCCTCTGAGACACTTTCATATAAAACGGTCTTTCTTTACTCTTTCTAACGAGTGAAACAGCAACACTTTCTGATTTTTCCTTCCAAACAGCCACATCCTGCAGTTCTAAATCAATTATATCTTAAGAAAAATGTGTGACTGTTTTTAATGTAGTTTTGGCTGAATTAAAAATGTAGTATTTGGCTCTAGTTCCTCAAAAGGAAAATCTAACAGATTCTAAAAATTGAAATGAGAACTTATCATAACTTCGATTTCCTGTCAACTAGGGTATGTAAAAATGAGTTTTAACTATTTTTCTGGCAAAAAGTGTAAAATGCCTTTTAATGAAAATGAAGCTGTTTTACTATAGTCTAAGCAACAGTAATCTACTGGAACAAGCTGCATTAGAGGAAAGTTTTACAGAGGTGAAAACAAGTAATAAAATTGCACAAAGCAACAAAACTAGTTTTTTTAAACTAATTTCTCTTGTTTTTCCTAACTTTTAGTTTTGCAAAATTTGAAAATACTTTTGCAGTTTTGAACAAAATCATGCTGTAAAAGTTTTGGATAGCTGTGGAGGCACTGTTGTGCTTCATTTTGCATATAATTAAAAGCAAGTATCAAACTGAGGGACTCTGTAGCAACTATCCTATTCCTACACTGTAACAGGCATTAAGTAGTATTTGCTATTCTCATTCATCCAATCACTTATATCTTCAGGCAGCTAGAAATAAGAGTATTCTGCAGAAATGATGTAGTCATGGTATCACCAGAATCATGCTCCAGCTGGTAAAACAGGGATAAAGTACATTGTTCAGTAGCTGTCAGTCCAAAGAGAACAGCTTGCCATCAATTTGCAGGCATTAAATTGTGGGATTATTAGCCCAAGCACTGAGCTGCTGCTGAAGTTCATGAGTTAAGCATTCACAGGTACTCTTAGGTTGCCAGAACACCAATGATCAAGATCAGTGCTAATTCTAGAAAACGCACCTGGAAGAAACTGCAGCCAGTTCAAGCTGGAAAACAGTAAGTTACTGCACAGCTGACTGTGCAGCACCGTAATATTCGGAGTGTCTTCAAGGACAGCCTTGTGAATGAAATACGAAAAAAGCAAAATGAAGACATCCTGAGCTCCTGTCATGCCAAATTTCTAAAAAAATCCAGGTACTCATATGTCTGTGGCAAATTATGAAGTTCCTGAACACTGGCACTTGTATGTATATGAAATTTTGAATATCTTAAGTTTCCGACTATGCACATCAACTTCAAATCTAATTTTCACATATACACTCACCATTACCCTCTTGCTTATGGGCACAAGTACTGAAAACAGCATGCACAAGGGTTTGGGCATGGAAACTTTGTAGCCTAGCCTACAACAGGACCTCAGGTCAAGGCTGTACTGGCAAAACAGGTAAGAACATATCCACTTTTTCACGAAGAAAGCCTCACCAAAAATCAATTGTCAGCCCAAAGACGTCTGTTAGTTCCTATGTTTAGATCCTTGAAGCAAGCAAAAGCCGTTACCAACACGCTGGCAGTCCCTGCCCTGCAGACATCGTGTGGCTAACTGGCAGGGCAGAAAAGCAGCTCGCAGCGGGACTGTCTGCTGGTTTCACGTGTTTCCCTGCCCTKCCCACACCTTCCTTATGCTGATGGTTGTAGCACAGCAGACATCAGGAGCTCAACGCACTTGCCGTAAAGAACCTGCTGTAACTGACAGACTTCACTTCTATTACTACRTATGCATTTCAGCTGAAGAAGTAAATTGACTGGTGACTCTCATCGTGTAGAGTCAATTTTCATTTTGCRACTTAAGGTTTTGAGGCATGTGAGCAACAGAATAATCTCTGAATTTGTTTTCTGCTCTTGAAAATCAGTATATGAAGGACTTTGAACTCCAGGATATTGTTCAAGGTGCAAGAACAARAAATTTAAGTACAATCACCACTTACTACTAAGCACGTGAAATGTTCCCAGAGATGCCCTTTTGGTAACAGGCAAACAAAAAGGGTATTCTTTCTATCTAATAAATTCCTGCTYCCTTTCAGGGGAAGAAGTGGGGACATGTCAGTGAAGTATTTCAGTGAAAAGTAATTTCTGACACAGAGGCCAATATAGAAGATTTGGTCCTTGAAAGATTCTTTCAGGAAGCTATTCAATATTATCTCTTTACAAAGCAGCCATAAATTCAATGCAATATTAGAAATGTACAGCACAAAAAGCTAAGCAGATGCACACTGTGCATGCATGTAGCAGCAATTCCTGTATCTTGTGTAATAATTAACACACAATAGCAATGATGCCAGGTCCCAGTGCCCATGAAAACCTAATTGGAATGGAAATCGAGAAAGAAAAAGCTGCTTCAGTTTCTCATGTTTGTGCTGGAGGACAGACAGCCAGCTCMCACATTCTGTATTTCACCTTTTCATGATCAACACGTTACCTTAAGAAATACTACTAGTATAACACCCTTTAACAGGAAAAGGCCATCATAAAAGCAGTTCCCTTAAAAAAAGCTACCACGTCACTAGAGTAACAAGTGGTAAATTGATCCACTGGTCTATTTTCAGCTTCTCAAACAATAGTTGTTCTTTTACATAACCCACAGGGTTGTTATTTTGCCATGCAACACAAGACTGGAAGGTAATTAAGCATGGCAAGCCATCAAATATTTCCAGCAGTAAAAGACCCTAYTGTTTCTTTCCCTGCTGTCTATTAATGTACCTATTCATATCGACAAATTCTCTTCTTCAAAGAGCATGTTTCAGTTTCTCAGGTAGCTAAGCTAACACTCCAAAAGGAAAATAATACATTCAGTATTCCACAGGTAAATACAACCAACATTACTCACAGAATACTTTCTTTCTGATGCAAAGGAAGCTTCTGATTTAAAGAAAGAAAAAAAATGTGCTTCTCAGGGAAGGCTAGTAGCAACAAGTCATGAAAAAAAAGTAGAGTACAGAGATATAGTTAAGATGCAGAAAGCTGTGACTCGGTGTTTTGTAGCGTGAGCAAGATGATGATCCTTCTATAAATCACGTTTTCTCTAGAACTTGGTAGAGCATTCTGCACTTAGAACCAGCTTGAGCACATTTTAAAATTGCGATCTTCAAACTGGTAACACCTTTAAGTCTTTGAAATATGTACAGATATATAGAATATCAATAAAACATTTTTTTCCAAAGCACTTTCTAGATAAAAGCTTGGAAATGAATTGTCAGCTATAAAAAATATTGTAACTCATAAAAGCAACTTTGACATTGTCAGATCTAGGAAAGCAGTTATTAATATACAAGCTGTTATAGTAACAGGTCACAGTACATTCTGATAATGATGTWTAGGTTTTTCTAATTAAAAAAACCTACAAAAAAACACCCTCACGCATTTTCTTTGGTGGCTACTAATACACTTATTTCTCTGTACCAGAGCCTGAGATGCTTTTGTGTTGCCTATCACACATTTTCATTAATTTGGATTATCTTTGCTGACAATGCATTGTATGGCATCCACAACTGAGAAGAGCAGAGAGACTGAATGATCTCCAGAGATTGCATTAACACTCTACGCTGTTGCTGAACTTGAGTGGGTGCAAGGTTCCTAAAACAGCCATCCCCAACTGGGGGTCAGTGCTGCTCCCAAGCCCTTGCAGGGACCCCCAAATACATGCGCTCCTGCATGCCCACGTACCTACGCACATAAATGCAGCGCCACAAGTGACAAYGTGACCTCCTAGCAGCACATACTTTCTCCACAGGGGCTGAAACCGTGCATTCAGTTTATCTGATGCTGTGCCTTCCTAAAGGTTTGGGCTGTTCAARTAGAGCGAATGCCCTCAATACAATTACCAGGACTCGTTTAGAGAAAAATAAGTGTAGCCAACTTCAAAAACCAAGACAGTTTCATCTGTCTACACAGGGCGATGCAGTGTGTTAGCGAGAACTTCTCTAGCATACTAGCTGACCTGGCAGAGTTCTCAGATCATACCCGAGTAACCCCAGCCTGCTATAGAGCCAAGGGGAGGTTGCTCAAACGTGAATCAAAGTACATTTTATTGCAGTGCTTACTTACACAGGCAGAATGGTGTAAAGTAACAAGAAGTAAATGAGAATCAAATCTCGCTCTATCTCTGGGTTTAGAGGTCTCTGCTACAGAGCCTGTATGCAACACTTCCTTCAAAAGAGGCAGTTATTTTTTTTCTTTTGAAACATCATATTCTTTCGCAAAGGCCACAAACATCTTCAGTTAGAAATGATTCTAATGCACTCTGCAAGCAAAAATGTGAAATATTACCATTTTTCCATTTTGTTATCAAGATCTAGATTTTGATTCTGTGCCAATTGTTCCTCTAATGGTCAGAAGAAAATAGGTTATGGCATCCCTTGCGTTACTTTAAAGGATAAGATAGGTCATTAATCTTTATAAGATTCTTTTATCATGGGTTTTGACAACTAAAATTTCTTCAGTTCTTTTCTGTCCATTTAAAGTGCAAATAAAAACAATGTTTTATGGGGAATACTTTAAATCCTAAGTATATATGCATACCATTTCTAAACACACCTAGACAAACTGTTATTTACTGATCTAAATTGACTTCAGCATTACAGGCTATACCTAAATGGGGCTATAAAGTTGCATGTGGAATAGAATCCAGTTCAACATGAGCAAAAGATTCAAGCCTTGCCACTTGTTTTCAAAAGTGTCAGGAGAACTTGAACGAAGAAGAAAAGAAATGGTAAAGCCTTAGAATCACATTCTTGAAGAATCGCACATTGAAAAGTGCACTAATAGCACAAGCTTCATGGATTACTTATGTTTAACCTGGGTGTATATTCAAGAGTAGGRAGAAGGAAGCTGCTTGCAACTATTTTCTCTGTGTATACAGAAGTCACTAACAATCTGTTTCAAGTACTTTTTGGTGCATAAATAAATTTGCCAGCTGCCTTGGAAGCCCTCTGAAGAAAGGCACTATATGTGCATAAATCATTAACAAACTGACTGACCTCATTCTTGGGTAACTAGAAAAGCACAAAAAGAGCATGCTCCAGAGGTAGAAAGCCTTCTAGTCAGGAATGCCACGCACCAGCAGGCAGGAAAACACAACAGCGTCCATCTTTATGCTAGAGCAGATTCCTTTTGACAGACTTTGTGCTTTAATCTCAACTACCACAGATAGTCAGCAGCAAAAAGTAAAAACTCCTGAGGACAAACCAGTGTACAGCTCAATAATTAAGAGGGGGATCCCTGCCTTATTTCTTCATCTCACTCAAGGCTTGCCTGAAGTGAATCATTTAACAGGATGAGTAAAATGYGTTTTGCTGTCCTTAAGAAAAGACAAACGGTCATTCTGTCTAAGCTGGTAAGTGATACAAAACTCTGAACATCAACCACTGAGGTCCAATTTGTGGCTTGCAGCAATATCCTGAGGGAGATAGGGACCAAATGCTTGATCAAAAATGCTGCTCAAGCATAACTCTTTTCTTTCAGCCTCACAGAGCAATGGTAACTACCTCCTCATGCAGCTGCCCAGCTCTTCAGGGCTCCATCCTTGTTTTTCAGTCTTGCTCCCTCACCTTCCAACGCCCGTGGCTGCAGCTGCTCTGGCTTGACTTGATTCCCAGCTCATTCACATGTTGGCAGCCTGGAAGTCGCCGAAGGCAGAGATAGCAGCTACTGATACAGAGTCAGAATAAGAAAGTGGCTCTTGCACAAGAGTAAGGCTGGTCTTGTGCAAAATAAGGAGCAAACATAGGTCCAAATACCTGAATCCAAGTCCTGCGAGTTCAAGATTGTGGCACTTGATAAAGATTTGTGTAGTACCCTAATTTAAAAAGTCAGCTATTCCAAACTCGTCTGATAATCACAGGTTTCTTAATGACACCAAGGGCAACAGCTGTTTAGAGGTAATTTATGTGAGGGCAGGAGAGCAACTTTGCAAGACATTCCAATGAGGTTGCTCAATGCACAAGGATCACCACTGGGGAAAACAATAACAAAAAAGGAAAATATTTTTGTGGGGGGGGGAAAAAAGAAAGAAAAGAAAGGAGAGATTTGTAAGTCAAGCTCTTTTGGCAGGAGGGATGTTGTAATTGGGAAAGCGAACAGAATGAGCCAAAGCTTTGCTGGACAGATCTTTGGGCCTGCAGCTCTGCGACTGACATGCTGTTTCTTTGAGAGAGAGAGAGAGAGAGAGAGAGAGAAGTTCATTGGCAACCACCATTCTGCTAACAGCAGTCTGGTACATGGTGAGGAAATTCACAGCTGAGTGTCATGTCAGCTTCATGCAATCATTTTAGCTGACAAGTTGTCTAAGCTGCCTTCTTTGCTATATGTTTAAGAACTTACTTTCTATTTAGCTGTACAAGCAAATTAAACATAATACTCTTCCAGCTTGTTCCAGTACAGTTCTTCAATCTGTTGTAGTATGACAATTTGACCCTGAAATTGTGGTCAATAGCTACTGGCAGCCCGTTGCCCTCATCCTGATGGATGCTTTTGCTTGCCATTGCATTGAGATTCACATGCATTCACATCACTTTCCCATACTGACATAACATAGTGTAGGTGATAGCAAATGGCACAGACGGGTTGTACTTTTCCCTTCTCCTCTACATCTGGAAATTAAGATATGAGATTGCATAGAGATTTATCACTGTTTCCCTGAAAGAAATCCATATGCAAAAAGCTATGCTGTTCAGACAAGATTAATATTATTTAGGGATAATCAAYGGTTCCACAACTTAGGACTTTTTAACCTTTTACGTTATTCTCTCTTTTTATATGTGAGAGAGAAAAAGGAAACAGTGGTGAGGGATAATAGAGAAGATACAAATGTTTATCCTACTGCTATTGGTGAGACTGTACTTTGATTTTAGTTTTGATTTTTAAACACAGAGAGAATGAAGAAGAGATGTACCTATATATTTCCTTGTCTCCCAAATAGTTTCTAGTTATCTTAAGGATATAAAATGAGGTGCACAAACTCCTCCTCAAGATGAGGAGAGTAGAGTGGAAAAGGAACTGCTCTATGAAGTTTTGAGTCTTCTACAAAATATGAGGACATAATTTCTTGTGCAGTGTTTAGAATATTTATYTAATAAAGCCCTATATTTAGTGAAAGACAGAAAATCTATTGGTCTGTAAAACTATAATAAAAGTAAGAGGCTCAAAGGAAGTAGAAAAAGTCTTAAAAGGACTTGAAAGCATTCATTGTATTAAAGCTCTTACATATGCATATCACAACTGTCTAGTTTATCCTTCCTAGATTACCCATGCAAAGTAATATAGAACTTTTTTTTAATTTCATAACACTTCCAGGAATAAAACGTAAAACTTTCCAGCAAGCATACTAGTACCTGTTGCTTTGACAGGTGGCAGTGCCCCTTATCATCAGTAAGGCTCTTGAGTCTTCTACCAGCAGTGATGATAATATCAAAGATAAGATACATAGACATACATATATACACACAGGCAATCACTAAATTACTCTTTAGATTTTTACAACATATAAAAGAATGCTTTTGAAAAAAATTTACTTGTCTTTCACAATTCAGTTTGTGCTGAAAAGTTTGTAACAGACAAATAAATGTAAAGTCCTCAGTATTAGCCAGCAGAATTAAATAAAACAGTTAATAAGGCAAGAGCCCATTTACACAGCTTAAAACTGATTAACAGTTGTTTAAAAATCAGTTGAGAGCTAACAAGAAACAACAGCTCTGTTAGAAATTCAGACTTTTGTTCTTTCATCTAAATAGGGGGGATATTTCAGAACACACCTGGAAAAATTTTCCAACAAAATGAGGAAGACCAAAATCTGGCATTCATGACATTGCTGAATTAAACAGTAGAATAAACTACGAACTATTTTTAAAACTTTTCTCAAACAGTAAGGCCTTCCTGCTAGGTCTTTTTTCTTCACTGCAAAGAAACACATGCTAAATTTTATATAAAATTATTTAAAAAGTCATCTTCTGATAACTGTAGAGACCAATCCAAAGAAGATGAATTTCTGCTTCTTATTCAGTGCTGTGTTTTCTTTTCATTTAAATAGCTCTGTCTCGCAACAAAGTGAAGCAATAGGTGAATATCTTCTTTACTGTGTTTACTTTTTCAAATGGAACATGCATCTTTTACAGAAGCTGTTCATTACAAAAAGGAAGAGGTATTTGATATAAAAGCCCTTTTAAAAAGGAACTAGAAAAGCAATAAAAGGAGCTAWTTTTTTTTTATTGTAATCTTAAATTATCAGAAAAGATTGACTGGAAGAAGTTAGAAGTTGTAAATATTACACATTCTATCAAGCCAGCGATTTTTTAAAGTAATTTAGATATTCCTCTTAGGTATAGCTGGCTGTGCAACTCACCACCACCTCCAACACAACAGATATGGAAAAAACGCATGGAGTGAAAGAAATGTCAGTGAGAAAATACTGCACAGTAACAGCAAACATTATTTACCTTCACTCTCTGCAATTTGGTAGGCTAAGTAAATTCTCACTTCAGCAGATATTTTCAAACTTTTTTGTTTTCTCTCTCTGTGTCAAAAGTAGCATAGATTAGGAAGATTTTCTATGTTATTTTTGAATCTTCTGAGCTACGATTGTTCTAATTATAGGGATTGTATGTTCTTCCAGACAAGCATTACATCTTTCCCTAAGTTTGAGAAGTATCCAAGACATTTTTGGCACTGCCGCTATTGCTGCAATGATACACTTGAACGGTCGATTACTGACCAATGAGCCTACTGATCAGTGCTATACTTCTCTAATTTTCCCTATACCAACTTTAAAAGGGCATCTTTGAGAGTAGTAGATAAATATTTGTCAACTGTAAATAGCAGAGACTCTTAAATCCACATGCTTTCTCTCAGTGAGATGCCTAGAGCAGGAAAACAGACAGAAATTTGAAGGAGAAACAATTCAAGTAGCATGTCCTAAAGGGAGAGGAAAGGAACGCACAGCGGGAAGTTGGGACAAAGACCGCTGTTGTGACTTTTCACTTGGACACTCGTCCTCTCCCTTGTGCTTCCAGCAACACGACAAACAGACTGCAGACGGCACAGCTCCTCTGAAGGAGCAGGTTCTCCCAAAGGAGTTCGGAGACCTCATAAAACAAAGCATCAGCTCAGGCACAGGCTCCACAGTCACAGATTCAAGTCACACCTTGCACAATGTGATACGCAACACAAAGTAGGACATTTTTTGCAGAACTGGGAACTTGCTTAGTAATTGTACTGGGATGCATAATTATGTATAAGCTACAACATTAAATCTGTCATGAGACAGCCCAAGTCTTGACAGTTTTGAAAGGCCTGTTCTTGAAGCAGAAATGATTCTTCACTATCAAGGAAATATTCCAAGTGTAGATTAATATTTAATTATATCATTTTAAACCCAAAGATCCAGTCTCTTTATAATGAAACTTTCAGTGCCCTAATCTGTTTTTCTTAATCTTGGCTTCTCTTTTTTTCTCAGAGCAATACAGAGATTATACTTTTCTCTAGGTAAGTATAGCTAAAATTAAAATGACATTGGGCTTACAAAGACCTAATTACTAAGCACTTTTTTCACATGTTTAGAACAGTTTTGTACCTGTGATACTAGTATTTTGTCATGTTGAAAAATAAAACCCATTGCAATGACTTCCTGCATTTTCTTATTTCAGTAATTCAGTATTTTGCCTAGCAGTAACTTGGGCATTTATCCAGTACCACATTTATCAGTGGTACTGGCATGCTCAAATGCTACCTCTGGTACTAGGAATTAAGTCCAGCTGACACAGAGTTGAGAGATCTCTACAGGAAATAAAAAGTTAGAGGAGTTGTTCAAAGAAATGAGCAGGGAGCCAAAACTCTAGAAACTGAATACCAGTTACAGAAGCTCTGTGTGTGTTTGTAGGTGCAGTTTTTATATCTTCCTATATTCATACATACATATATTTATATATGCATATACACACACCCCAACAAAAGCAAATATTAAGAAAAACAGGTGAGCAAATAGAATACCTACACTGACATCCCACTGCAAGCAGATGAATCATTAAGCTAAAATTGGGGATATGTTCCTTTCAACATTTCTATTTTAAAAATAAAATGTCTAAGAAGCCTTCATAAGACTTCTGTATTCTAGATTTTAGTTTCCAAGATGTACCAAAATACTACCAGAAATATTGGTCCTTTAGTATTGCTGCCAAGAACTCAGAATAAAATTTCTGGAAATTTTACATGAAAGTGCAATTTGCATGATTCCAGCTTGCTCTATGCTTGTTTTAGGTTCTGTGAGCCTAAAAAAGCACTCTAGCATACACATCCGTAAAAGAGACAATTTCAAATCTTTGATAAGGCCATCTTCCCTTGACATTAAAAAACAACTCCCTATGCTGAAAAGAACAAATTTTCAAAACATTAGCAATGGACAGCTTGAAAGAGAGAAAAGTGGCCTTCCACAGAAGTGAGAAGCCAAAAAATTTGTCCACACCTTACTGTGGACTGAACCAAAGACTATTGATTTACCTAGTAGAAAAAAATTTAGTTTACAAAAAACCCTATATATTTTATTACTATTGACATATACTACAGCCTGTGTCATACTAAAGGTAAAGGATTATAGGACTAGATCCTTTCTGATCTATTTTTTGCATTAACTTTCTTCAGAGTCACATTACATTGTGTTACATTGTGTTACATTGTGTTACATTGCAATTATGCTGAAACGGCTTGGTTTAAATGGAACCAGGGGACTTGCTCCTTGCCAATCACAGACAGGAAAGTTACTCTTCATTTGCACAGTCTAACCAAAATCTTCACACTTTCTACCCAAGATGACAGTATCAGTCTTCATTTTCTATCATTCTTGCATAGTGTAATTCTTCCGTACTATTAGGCACTGTCTGTTCAGTCAATTATGATAATATTTGTGATTAGTGGCCATAAAAAAAAAAAAGAAAATGACAGGTCTGGAAGGCTGAAAGTCCTTCTTTCACAAAACGAACATGATACAAGCAGCACCAGCATGATCCTCCCTGCACACAAGACATCTGGGAATTTCAACTTTTACAGCAATTCATTTCATAGTTCCTTCGTAACCTTGGTTCCTTACAGACACTCTTGCCAACTCCTCACTGTGAAATATGTCAAYACCTGTCTTCCAAGATCTGAACAAGATCAACAAATCATGTCACACTGACCAAATGTATTATTGTATGAAGAATATTAGGTGCAATTCTTCTAGAAAAGTAGCAGTGTACTCTTTGTAGACTTCTTAGGCTTAGACTCTCCTTTCACAATTTAATACGGAGTCTTTTCAAATATAAGCAATTAGAGAGCCTCCGTTATATTTAACAGGTCTTAGGGTAACATGCACAGAAGCTTAATACATTCCTGTAGAACTGTGTTTCATGCTCTTAAATTCATAATTTTTTTCTTCCAGAACAGAGRATGTTTTACTTAATTGCATTTTCATCTAGAAAACAAGAGATTTCTCAATATGTAATACAAAGGCAAAACCTTCTCATATCTTGTCAAGTCACACTACAGCTTCAACTTGTTTCTCTAAGAAAGATTCTCTGTTGATTTTACAAGTGAAGCTTCTGCCTACAGAGGTCAAGTGCTTAATTTTAGCCAAAGGCCAATCATGAGTGGAGGGATAGTGTAGTAGTTATCACATCTGCTTTACATGCTGAAGGTCCTGGGTTCAAGCTCCAGTCGAACCAGCACCAGGAAATCTTTGGGAGGCTGGACTAGATGACCTCCAGAGGTCCCTTCTGACCTTACTGATTCCGTGATCATTAGATGACTATATGGGTCTAAATTCATGTKTAGTGCTTGACAGTGTTATACTCCTCACAGAGAGCAAACCTTTCAATTATTCTTAGCCACTGTGAAAATATGGACTAAAAAAAAAAAAAAAAAAGCAAAGCATAACAAATGTATGTTGAATCCGAAACCTGTTAGGACTCCTGGTCTGAAGAGAAACAGTGAAATGGCAAAAGTTACAGCTGCACACATCCCCAGGTGACAAACCCTTATCTCTTCAACAGCCAGACTTTCAACCTTGTTTACTAATTAAAAAGGGACAAAGACATCCTCCTGGTAAGAGGGTCTATATACAGTTTACAAGGCTGTAAGATTTTTCACTAATAAATTTACCTAAATCAAAAGAGAAGGAATTCAAAGATGCATGCACAGATTTTAATAAATTCATAGAGCTCAGGCAGTGACTGGGTTGAACAAGTCCGTTGCGCTAGTTTGATTTTAGAGCTAACATGTGAAAAACACATACTTATGTCTGGTTGCTTTAATAGGATGTGTGATCAGTTTTAGCCTGTGTGTTGGTTAACAAAACCTACAAAAACCCCTCATGTGCTTTCTGAAATTAACACAAGAGACCTACMGAAAGCATTCAAAATGCTCACAGGTGCAAGGTAAATGGTCTTCTAACTGAACAAGAAGTTACTCTGTAAGCTGTCTCTAATTTGAAAATTGCAGCCTCCTGGTTGTATGGAGCATCTTCTCTTGGCATGAAAATACCAGTGGAGACAGAACATCGAAGAAGCACATAAGAAAGCTTCATTGCTTGGAGCCTTGTCATTGGGGGATTACATGGATCAAATGCATTAAGAGGACAGCTGAGTATTCTACACCTTTCCAAAGAATTTAGCTAAATAGCCAGAATATTTCTGGCATTCATTCTGCTGCAAAGCTTTTTTTTTTCTTTCTATGTCACAATTAACACCTCTTTTGCACTTTCCAAAATCAGGTAGCTATCACCTTTATTCAGAAATATCAGGCTGTAGTAGAACCCTTCTTTTCAAATTATTGTAGCTTTGTGTAGGATTTTAATTCTGATGCAGCTAGGTTTAGTAATTTGTATCCTAGAGGCAAGTAGAGTTTAGAATTGCAAGTCTATGAAACTCTGAACAACCCTCAAAGATCAGTATGCTACAAGGAAAAGTCTTCCCTTTGCTACGGCTAATCTTGTTACACTATCTGATTAGATACTGTTCTATCTTACCAACATGTATTATGTATGTAACTGTTATAGACGCATTTCAGAGCACAGTGAAAAATCCTAAGCAAGGCAAGTAATAAAAGAGCGAATAATTGCTACATCTAAACTGAGTTGTTAAGATATAGCTCATTTTTGAACTGTTTCAACAAGCAGTATTTGTTTAGTCTTCTTTTTTCYCTTCATGAGTCCATCCTCTTCTCCCTTACCAGTTGCTCACTTCTACCCTGGCAGATTTGATGTCCCCCTCAGTTGGGGTACAACCAAACAGCTGGAAAACCTCCAGCACAGAGACAGTCACAAACTGTGGGGGAGGAAGGGACATTACAAGTGGCTCTGCAGCTGACAATGCAAACTATTTCCCTGGAGGAGACTGGCTGGCAAAGGACAGGGACATAGTACTGGCATTTCTGCCTTTGCAGTGGCACTAGTTGTGCCGTGCACTAATCAAAGAGGAGCAAAGCCACTATCAGGATCTACTGCATAGTCAGGAGAGGGAGTTGAGAACAGCTAATTTTTTTAAACTGCTTCCTGCCCTCCCTACAAACCACAGTACTTACAAGGCAAACTGAATAACCCTTATTTCRTTGTTGGATGCTTATATTGTTATCTCCTAGCAGACGAACAAGGCAAAGATGGGCAGTTCCAAAGACATAGCTCAGGGAACATGACAAGATTGTACAGGTAAGCAGGTAGATTTGATGTTTGGAAAAGACAGAAAAATGGTCTAGGCAGCCAAATATTCTGCAGAGAATAGCACTGTTCAGAGCTATATCACACTGTAAAGATTCTAGTGCCTGACTAAGCTAGGGCTCTAACTGAATCCTGCTACTTATAAAAGCATTAATTTTATTCTTATTATTGTCACTCATGTATCACTCACTACATAAAATCTACTCTAGGGAGAATCATTAATTTTTACAGATTTATTTGTTCTGCTTGCTGAAATAGCTGCTTGCTTGCAGTGCTCTCCTCACAAAAAAAAGTTTTCTTGAACTGTTAACATTAGCATCACTTTTCAACTATGGCCTTGGTAATTAGTGTACTATTAAAGAATATTTGATACATTCACTACAATCTGAAAAGAATAGGAAAAAAGGCCTGAAAGGTGTAGGCAGCACAGTTGAAAGATTCAACATAAAGTAATTTTGGGAGAAAGCTCTGCTGATGTCTCTCCACTCCAGTGTACAGAACATGTACAGTTCCAGTCACATATGCACATCATGAGAGGATGTAGAAGGCAACTATAAATGTTATCTTTGAAGAATATCACAAATAGTATCTATTAAACCTGTACTAAATATGTATGGATTATGATCTTCAGATTTTGAAAAGSAAGATAGCTTGAGTGCTTTTTTGTGAGGACAGTAAAAAGATCCATAATATCACATCAGGCCTCTTACCACAATTGAAATTCTGACTCCAAACCATGCAGTAGGCCTTAGAAATTTCCAGCCTAAGTCATGGAGCATTTTAAAAAAGGAAGATTCTTAAGCATCCCAAAATAATACTCAGGACTGAACAGGTAGGATGGAAAATATCAACCAGGGCAAGCAAAGTTGTGTGAAATTTTGGTAGTTAAAACAAAGTATTGTCATGATAGCTGGGCAAAATTAACTGCACATCTGTCAGGATTGATAAAAGCCAGAATATTCTAAACTTCTAGGAAGGAAGGAAAAGTGTTTGAGACTTGCATCTAATGCTCAGATAGTGTTTGCTTATATTAACTAAGCTCTTCAGTGATCCCTCTGGATTTGGAATTGAAGAAGATCCAAAGTTGGGATAGGTCTTGGAACTGTTTTTTGTTGTTGTTATTGCCAAACTCTAATTTTGAGTTATACTCCATTTATCTAACTCCCATAGACTGGTGGGGAGGGAMGGTCAAGGGAAAAGATGAGCACATGAGAGGTTAAAAATGTTTGTATCTATGTTAGATGAACCTTCTGTACTCTCTGAGCAAATCTTTTCTAAATCATTTACTGTTACTAAAATAGCTATCATTCCATTATTTTTCTGAGCGCTTTAACCTTGACTTCTTTTCAGTTCTACGTAAGTGGACTTAAATTCTTATATAAAACATTTCCCAAGAGTTTCCACTGACTTCAGCTCTAGAAGTTACAAGCTCAGTTGTCCAGGCAGGAGACAGTATCAATGCTCCTTACAACAGCCAGTAGCAAAGCATTTCTGCCACTTTGTCTTGAAGTAATCTTAGCTGTCACGATAGCTGTGTCTGGAAACAGCTCTTTGTGCAATCCCCAACTGCAAAGTCTTTGTTTCTTGGATGGTAAGCACTTGGTACCTGTACATTTGCTTTCATTACTGGAAACATTACAGAAATCGTAGCATTTAAAAACCAATACCTATGTAAGAATATTTAAAACAAGAATAGCTCCTGAGTTAAAATAACCACTTCATGCTCACATGAGCGGCACACCTATGAATCAAATGAAGCCCACTGAACCATCTGCTTCCACAAAAACTCCCAGTCTGTCTTTCTCACTGTGATGCAGCGTAGGTTGTGCTGTTTCCAGAAGGGATTTACTTTGAGCTAGATCTGAAAAAGAGGACCTTTAGACTCCTAGTAAATTAAAAACTGTTTCCAAATTGTGTTTCAAACACCTGTCAAATTACTGGTGTCCCATAAATGAAATCCTTAAAGTGAAAAAGATAGCAAGTAAACAGAATAGTATTTATAGGTTACTGTAAAGCTTGCTTCTGATGAGAAAGTCAGGTTTTTTTCTACAACTGACACCAAATCGTCCCATCTTCATTACTGATACCGATGTTGCAGAACTCTAGTAAGAAAGAGGCATTCATTTCATCACCTCTGGTAACACTGTAGAAAAGGCAACACAGAAACATCTTTGTGCTGAGATGACTCTTCTCCCCTGTCAAATGTACAGGGTATCCGGCTGCTTTTCAACTTCTGTGGAGCCTAGCAAAAGACTAATGAAACTTAGCAACATAATAAGGCACTTAGAAGCTTTTTGTAAATTGGTCACAGCCAAGAATCATCCCCAAATCCCAAGCAGTTCCCACAGGCAACTGCTGCAAAAGGCTGGTTAAAAGGTGATGAAATCGCCTTGAACAGTATATTAGATAAAGCATCTCAGAAGTGCTAAAGAGTAAGCACTTATAGACAGCTGCATGCTCTTGGATGAAGCAGGTAACTCAAAATAGAAAGAGAAAGCGCAGAGCCACTGTCAGGGCACGGTGCGTTCCAGGCAACGAAAAGTGTGTCCTGTGCACCTTTGGCAGCACAGAGTGGTGCTCTGAGAACCTGGGATTTCTTAACAGCAGCAGAGAGAGAGGCTAATGTTGTGAGACAGACAAACAGGCATCATCTTCTGTAAGAAATATTTTCTCTAAAATGAAAGAAGGTTACAAAGTTTTCAATCTGGAACGTGTGCTGCAAAGGAAGATTTGTGAGGGGGAAATCACGAATACTCAGAGCATGTCAAGCAGCTCCACCTCAGAACCCTTACACTAAGGCTAGGGGTCTTTTAATGGAAGTAATTCCACACAGATTTCATAATAATTTAAGGCAGAATGTCAAATCTGCAGCCAAAAGTTGTCAGTGAGAAGAGAGACTGATCCTGCATCTCTGAACTACTCAGCTGATGACAGGTTCACCACTCCGGTGTAACACACCTATTATGAGATGCTGAGTGGGGACATCGAGGACCAGCGAGGGCTAGGATGGATGTCATGACCAAGGCAGGAAGGCGAGATAGCAGTCGTAGGAGTGCAAAGTTCAGCATCTTCTAGTTCCAAATATTCACTTATATATTTTGGGRACTCAGGCTCTTTCCCAAAACTCTCATAAGCTCAGAAACCTTGGGGAAGTTTATCACAGGTCATATTATGTAATTCACAAATAACTAATCACCTAATTACAAGTTAGATACTGAGCTATCTTGTAGTGAAGCTGCCAGGTACGGGCTTCTGACAGGCATTGGCTTCAACCTTTTTCCTCTCAGAGTTTCAGACACACTGTGGTGTCTGAAACATCTGTTACCAGGACAGAATTAGATTGAGAAACTCTTGGACCTTTCTACATTAAAAGTTAAAAGAGTCACCTTAAATGCTTTCAGGGCTTTAAATAGGTTAGTAATTATTTTGTGCAAGAAAGCCTAGGCATTTCAGCAGTAAAATATTTCTAGAGGCATCTATATTCTCTTCTGATACATTAACTATCACTAAAGATTTAGGACTTCCTCTTAGATGAACTGTGTCCCCAACTATTGGTTCCTGGGCAGTAGCCTTCTGATGATATCTGCAGCCAAAGAAAGTTGCTGTCAATAAGCTAAGGGTAGCAGAGAATGTAAAGCATGTTCAGCAATTCCGAGTTTCTTTGCTCACAAGTCTGAACAGCAGAGCTTTTCTTTTTTTTCTTCAAGTCTATCTCAGTTCCCAAGGCTTTTAAACTATACAGCTATTGTTTGATAATAATTACTAATTTTCTCTCTGCATAAACCATGCGAAAACTGATAGGCCTTGAACTTGCCTGATTACATGCCTCATGGTAGCCACAAAAAAAAAAGTATGTGTCATTCAGAATGAGGAAGTCTGTTTTTTCTGGACTATCCAAGTCTTTAGGAGTCCGAGGGCTTGCAATGCCACAATCGGCCAAATTGCAATAGGAGGATCCAACAATAAAAGCCAGAAAACAAGCTAAGTTACATTACAAGCAGTATATGCAGGAGTTCTGTTTTTCATGTGTCCAGTCCTAATCTCCTTTGCTCTCCTAAGCATGGAGCCATGACATTTTGAATAAATCCCTGTGATCTTTGTGAAGTCTCTGAGCAAAGGAAGYTGAACCCAAGTCTTACATGAAAAATCCTTTATAAGAATAATGCATTTTCATTTCATCTTGGGATCCTAAATAGCATGCTGCTAGAATATCTTATCTACTGCTCAAATGAATGAAATCTAGGAAATTTTCAGCTATTCATCTACATCTATTCCAGGCAGAATCTGAACACCTTGAGCTGTGGGAGGCTTGATGGTCTGGGATTATGCTCATTAAAAGAATCAAAGATAAGATTGTGATCCAGGAATTGAGACTTAAAAATAAAACCCCAGGTACAATTTCTTCTCTCTCTCAAACACGCCCCCCTAGTTAGGATAGTTTCAGTTGATAATCTGTGTTGAAACAGACATTGACTGGGCATTTTCACAAGCAGCAGACAATGTATTTTAAATGAGAGAAAACGGTGGAGGGAGGGAAGGAACAGATTCCTAGCTTAGTGGGTGGCAGCACACAAGCAACATAAGCCTCTGTTTTGGAAGAGAACAGAGCGATCTTCTGGTAGTTAGAGATGTTCTGCTTATATATGTCATCAAGAGTAGCAAGGACATGTTGTATTTCATCTACAAATTTTGCTGCTGTTTGCCTATACAAAAGCTTAAACTGTTGTGTGCTCACCACAATCAGTGCTTAGATATTCATTCAGGCTAGCAGCAGTCCAGAGTCACTTACAAAACTTCAGTCTGGCCACTAATCCTCGAATTGCAGAGAGGAATGACTAACCATGACATATTTAAGCATGGCAGTTAATCAATAAAAGGTAACCTAGCAAAAGAAGCAGCAAATCTATTCCTCATCTTAGTGGCCTAACCAATTTCATGAGAATATGTAATCATGCTGCTGTGCAAGGCATTGGCTTCATATGGTCAGAGAGAAATAATTCAAACGGATGCATAAGCAAAGACAAGCAAGCAGAATGATCAGGAGAAAAGCAAAATTTTGTTATAAGAGAAAATGAAGGCCTCATTACACAATGCAATATGAGCCCACAAGTTAACACAGACTGACAGGGCATGTCCATARGCACAGCTTACCCCTGGGTGGAACCACCATTTCACATCCTGAAGGAAGTGAAATTACACTAGCATGACTGTATGCTTTCAGCGAGCCTTGTCAGATGAGGCACAGAGCTATTGCTGGGGTTCTGGAGCTGGGTAGATCAGTGCCAGCCAAAATCTTTGCATATGTTATCTGTTCGGCACCACACAGTGGGACAACAGCACAGAAATGCCAGATTCTATAGTCTGGCAAAACTAAACCAAAGAGGAGGAGGTGTTCTCTGGAAATACATCAGAAACAGCGTAAGAGAAAGTTTATTTAAGATGATGGACAGTGTGTCCACAAGAACTGGTTGATATCCACTGCCTATAGCAGGGGTGGAGAACTCCTCCCTTCCAACCTACATAACAGTAAATAAAAATAACTGGAAGCAAAAAACTGATCAGTTTTAACAATAGAATATGATAAGTTTATCAAAGCAATAGATGGCAAAGCTGTCTATCACAGCAGGGAACTGGAACTTAAAACCTAAGGAGAGTAAAATGGCACATATGTTGAAATCCAAATTAGTCCTGCATAGTAGCATCTAACTCAGGTATTGAATACATATGAAAATAGAAAAAAAAAAAATCAATCTGAAAATACAAGGATAGGCATTCTTTCCCTAACAAAGGTTGGAACCAGAACAGCCTTCTAAAAGAAACAACTGTATTCTTAACTATACTGTATAAAAATGTGCCACTTTTTGGCGAAGAGTCTGAGACTGAAAGTCATGGATCATGATGCCAATCCTGTAACAAGGCAAAAGGCTGACACTTCTCTTTACATGACAATCAAATACTTTCCTGAACAGCAAGAAAAATCCTTCTTGACCACTGTGCCTGTATACTTATTAGCTGCATAGCACTAAAACGATTCATAATCTGCACATACATACTCACAGCATTATAGAAAGTTTATCATTTTGCTCTAATACTTATTTTGAGCCTCAGAAATAACTTCAGACAATTGTTAACTTCTTTGGGAACGTAAGAATATAAGTAACATGATTCTCGGCCCCTCCTTCAGAGCTTGCTCTGGCACCAAGCACAAAGTACCAAGCTCAGCAGACTGTCTTAGTTTGCCTTCTGCTTTACAGTGCACCTTTAGGATCAGTGAATTTTACTAGGAAAACATAGCTCAGTGACTGGAAGCCACCATTGCTCCTTTATGCAACAGTAATAACAAGCTTTGGCTTACATTAAACAAAACAAAACAAAAAAMCAAAAAACAAAAAACAAAAAAACCCACAAATGAAAACAACCCCCATAGAACTGTGGAGAACGTTTTCCCAGGGATTCTGAACAGACAGGCAAAATGAGACTCTTCACATCTCCTGTGGCAACAGAGCCAATACATCTTTCCTGATAATATTCTGCTGTTTTCTGTAATAATAAGAAAATGACTTCACACATGCGGTGCAAAGAAATTTAGTCATCACCCACCAAAGCTATATTCTTCTTTATCTGTTTGAAGGTTAGAAGCTCAAGCTATTTTAGAGTGATTATTGGCTTCTATTTCAGCACCATCCAGAAAATATGTAATTGCATTACATATTCACATACACCCACATTCATTTAAAGGAGGAAAATACTCTCTGACAGTCATGCTTTCCTAAAAAATAAAAACCCATCAGATATTTTTAGAGATTTCAGAACATCCAAAAGAAACCAAATTCTAAAAGCAGGCATAAAATTATATATTATTGACTTCACTGCTGAAGACAATAACCTTTACTTAACAGTTCCTTTTATGCAAGCAATTTATGGATAGGCACAAACAACTTTTTTTCCTTCAATTCACAGAATTGAGCCTGTACTTCTCTTCTGCTATCAGCATCATTGAGGTCCCTGCACTTCAGTCAACGAGAATAAGGCCTATGCTCTGTTTCTGAGACTTCTCATCTCCACTTGATTAGAAAGATCTGTTCAGGAGCAAAATAAAAGACACACACTGATGTCCAGGGTGAAGCAGCTCTCTGACCAGTACTGTCATCTAACAGCAGAGGATCTGAGTTTGAGTCAGGACAACCTTTTAGAGCATCTGATGTGGTTTTTAAAATCCAGTCCCTTGAAGTGACCACAGAATGGCTGAGGTGCGAATATACCTCTGGAGATCAGCTACTCCAACTCCCAATGCCTCAGCCTATGCCTTCTTAAATGTTCCTTAAAGCTATGAAGGAATATAAAGCTTGGGAATAGAAATACCAGTTAAGACATAAGCAAATAAACAATGTCAATTGCCATTAAAAAGCTAAATCATCTCACCGTGACCTTTTTTAAAAAATAACAACAGTAATACACCTGTTGCTTAGATATCTCACAGGAGTTCATATATTATTGTATCAGACTCTCAGACCCGTGACATTAACCTCCATTCTTATCAACACTAATATTCACTACGTTTCTTATCCTTCTTCTGCAAAAGCTCCCACAAAAGTTAGTTAACTACAGTTGTAAAGAAAAGTAAGGGCTTCTAATATTTTAGAAATTGGAATTTCTAGAAATTAGAAAACTAGAGTTCCTAATTACTTWCTCTTGCAAGCTTTGATCTTTCCAGACTCGATGCAACTTCCTGCAGTCTCCTCAGCACTCTGAATTATGAGGTTTTCATGCATGGAATAAACCTTTACCTTGAGAGCCAACTCTCTGAATAGCATTGTACAGTACATTAAGCCATCTTCTTTAAGCTAAAAAGCTAAATTTACCAACATACATACATTATTGTATTGYAGGTATTAACCTCTCTATAAAAGAGAGGTTTAAGGCATTTTTTTGCTGTTCACAAGCACACRTTRATACATAAAAGCCAACTCTTATATCAGAGGAGGGATGTTGCCTTTTTCTTTGAGTGAAGAATCAGAGTATCTCTTCCTCGGCCCTTCTTCTGGGCCAAAACTTCTTGAAAGCCAAGACAAACTGAAGAAATTCTGTCCTCTYGGTGAGTGCCAAGGAATTTGCATTCAGTAGAGGATGAACATCATTTGGGAGTAAAGTAAAACAGGACATTACAGTCACTTAGTCTCAACCACTGAACAGAACCTAAAATTTCACAGAGAATTAATTTACCAAGGCCAACTATTTCTTTTTGGACCATGAGACATCTAGAAAGACACCAACTAGACAATAATATTTAAAGGGGCAATAAATACATCACATTTTAGCATAGCTGTATCTTTGCCTCAATGATGTAAAATGCCAACAACTAAAAGCAACTCATGTGTCCATTTTAGGCGACAAGCTCTTTCATGTTACAGCTCAGACTGCAATTCAGTTGTCTTTACTCTCTCCACAGTGACCAGACATTCATAATATTCCGGCTAGCACTTGCACAGAGGGGCTGGCAGGGGCCTCAGGCTAGCACACTTTCTGGGCTTTTTCTGTCACCATACTGTGGTATTCAGTGGAGACAGCTACAAAAGGGAGGCCTTGGAAAGGCAATGTGACAATCCCTGCCCTGTTCCTCATTTCTTCCTGTTTCCTCCAGGAGTCTCAACTTCCTGGAAGCGTAAGGAGAAACTAACCTGGCAATTAAATAACGTAAAAAGCAAAAAGGTGTAATATTCTTGAGCCCGCTCTGCTCCGTACACAGACCCTGTCCACATGTTCTTTCCTTTCTGTGGCATCCTGCAACAAACTACCGCAGATTCTCCCTGGTCACTCTTGTAGCTCTAAAACATACTGATAGAGTTACATAGAGAAGTTGTAGCACCCAACGTTATTTTCTTAGACTTCAATGAAACAAGAAAATCTGGAGTTTTTTTGGTTGAAGGAAAACATTAAAGTCAAAAATCGTGTTAAAACCTCAAACAACAAATCATCGCTCAATCTCTTATTCGGGGAAAAGGAGAGCAGCAGCCCTCTAGTCTTTAATCTCGTTAATACTGTAGCTAGATCTCAAACGGCATCATGAATCCAGGCAGCATTCCTCAGTGTGACAGAGCTGGACAACRCTCTGGGCAATACTAACACATGCATTACTGTTTCTGCCTAGCTTCTCTTCCACTGAACTTCTGTGTTTTATTTGCTTAGTCTGCTACAGCACAGATCATGCTTTGTTTGCCTTCCTAAAGAAATCTCTCATGCCAGCTTACATATAAGAGAGTTCCTTCTCTAAYTCCTGGAAGTCCATGGCTCATTAGATTAAAATGAAGGAAGATGTTAAGAAAAAAAAGAAGGCAGTATCTCAAAGAGGGTAAAATTCTCTATCTTTCTATGAGGATGGGGTCCATGGAATTACATTCCCAAGTAAGATATGCAAATCTATTTTGCACTTCAGAGAGCGCAGTGCTTTCGGAAAAAGTATAATATACTAAAGAGACCCAGTATTCGATACAAGAAACACAGCATAGTTTAGAACAAAAAGAGAAGTAGAAAAGAAAAGCAGAAAATATACTTGTCACTCAGATAAATGCATATATAAAATGCATCTTGAGGCAAATATAAGTAGGTTGGAAGTGTTAGATTTGAACAGGAGCTCAACACAAGAGTTAAAAGGATGCTTGTTCTGTCATCTATTTAGGTTAACTGGATTTGGGGTTTGTTGCTACTGAACTGAATTGCAAGCTTCTACCAGAGCAGAACTGGGTGAAACCTCTGAGGCAGTTTAAGGCCCAGTAACCACGATCAAAACATCACATTTATGGAGATGCAATGATTGTTGCTTGACTAAAACCATCTGTGGAGAAAGTCTTGTGAGTAAAAGAATGCTGGCCAGGAAGGCAGGGGAGAATATTTAATATTTACTTGCTGGTCACTATGAGTTTATGATGCTTTTTATATAAGCGTAGGAATTTCCAGGACAGAGCCTCAGGAAAGCATAATCTTTATTTGCTGATTTCTGTATTTAAGAAATCTCGTATCTATTTAAACACTCAGTTAATTACTGCTTAGTACAGTGTGCCTAGCCAAATGCACCCCCTATTAAGATGATATTCTGTTCATAGTGTCCCATTTAAGCAGTAGTCATTTCCATTCAGTCTCACCCTAAACAGTTTCTCTGGAAGATATCCCAATTAAACAGATTTTCTTATTAAGCATGCCCCAATTAAGTGATGTACATCATTACTGGCTCAGCTTTTATGCCATTTTTTACATTCTGAGCAGAATACAGAGAGTATTTTACACTGTTTTAAGCTGGTCAGCACCTGCASTAACAAAGTACATTTTTATAATAATTTAAACAAAGCAACAGTTCATCAAATGTATGGAATCTAATATACGAAGACTTCTATTATAGTTTTTTGTGGAGTTTTGAGAATAAATTATTATTTTCACAAATGGTCAAACTTCCTTTTAAGCATTCCTTTGAAATAAATCCCTGAAGAGAAAGTTTGTCTTCTCAGACCACAGCACACTCAGTACTGCTTCCGCATCAGTACGGGAAAGGCCTCTGCCATGCTTATAAATCAATCTGTACTCTACTACTATATAATAATTTTTAAAATTAAACATGGATCCTATAGGGAAAAGAGATTCAGTAACAGCCCCATAGACCTTTCTTAAGGTTAAATCTCTGGTACTTGGCAAGGAGCCTGAAATAAATATTGGGCATATGTCTTATTTTTACAAGGTGATTACACTTAAAACTAACAGCCCTCCGACTTGTTACTGGATTAGATACCAGCTCACTGGGGACAGAAAAATTAGAAACAAAAGTAGAAAGGAGAAATTAATTAAATGTGGTCATGTGTGTTGAAGGGTGTTTAAATGTGGGCTGAGCACTACACAATATTGAGATTAAGCCCTTATGTATTGTTTCAGTACAAAACATTACTTTCTAAATCCATCAGAGTCAAGCAATTGGCATCAYTTCATAATCAATGGCTTTTTTGTTTTCTAAAAATACTCATTGGAAGTGCTAAATCAATTACTCTGTAAAACAATCTTCTGACTTGATTTTTATGTCAACTGCAAGGCGCATGGTACGAGGGAGAGAAAATCCTGACTGTCATTGTGAATTGTCATTGTTTACTGAAGTGAAAAATGGTTTCCAATTTCACATCATTATGTTGCTATATTAGTCCACTTTTCCCATTCTATTATAACAGTTCAAGCTTTAACTCCAGACATTATTTCCCAGTTTGAAAAGACACAGGCCTTGTGCCAAAAAGTTAAATGAATTACTTTTGTACCATCACAGGTTTAAACACAACCATCTGGTCAACTAAAATTGTCCCAAATTTTTCAGTATTCTTCAAACTGCACATGCTGAGAAAAACCCTGGTCCAATTGAAGTAAGTGGCAAAACTCCCACCAGTTTAAATGAAACCAGGACTTCATCCAGCATATCCTGGTGAGAACATTTCAAATTTCTGGTCACACAGATTTTGTATTGGCTATAACTATGCTGATTAGGTAAGAAAGAATTTTTCTTTCTACATAAACAATAAAACCATTTGTTACCATTTATAAAGAAATAYTGGAACAAATACAACAGTCAAGGTGGACAGAAACTAACAACGGCCAGCAGCACTCTTTTTTATGGAAGTAGCTGCCACACATACCAGGAAAAGAATTACTCCATTTTAAGAACAGTGAAAGGATTTGTATTTTTATCAAGTCCAAGGTATTACCAAAACACTGAGGTTCTTTAAAAAAAAAAAAAAAAAAAAAAAAAAAAAAAAAAAAAAAAAAAAAAAAAAAAAAAAAAAAAAAAAAAAAGGAACATACTATCTCAATCTGTTGGCATTCACTGTCAGCAATGCATTGACTTTTGTGAAAGCCTCCTCAGCTGGGCAATTAGTGCAGCACACTTCCAGCAATGGACTTCTTCAACAAAGCACATGCAGATTCCCACACCTCTCCACAGTACCACAGTCTTCAAAATAAAGCCATGCTCATATATACATATATGGTAAAGCAGCAAAGTGTTCACGTGAAATACTTCACTAAAAAGTAATCCTTGCAGTTGTTTCAACTCATTTAATTTGACTTGACTTTACCTACACAGAAAATACCCARCCTCAGAAATCAAAAAGGTTGTTAGGTGAGGGACAGTTTAACACAGGGTTCCACCATTTCCAGACAATTTATCCTGTACTTTACAGGGAGGTGACAAACAGAAGTAACCAAGTTGGCTCGAAATCCTTTCATTGTATCGTAATAAACAGATGGAGACAGACATTCACACGTTCCACGGCCAGCTACAGTTCGTTGGCCAAATACACAGGCTATTGATAGATTGCTTGTTTTACTGTCTACGCTAGAGATTAGGTGGCAACTACTTAAATGTATATAAATATGCATGCACASACAGTCGCATTTAAAAATATATTTATACGAGTGTGATTGCTTTGTAAATAAGTTACCCTGAATATTTTTAGATGTAAATCAACTCTACTTTCCACTCTACCCGTAGGATTAAATTTCTTACATTGGTGAAATCCAAAGACACTATGTTTAACTTGATGATTCTAGAATGATTCACARCGAAAACCTCCTGTTTTATAGCAGTCGGATGCCAGATACTTTCTGCCATTTTATTCTGAACACAAACATTAAAACATACCCACGGTGAGTGGTAAAAATGGTCAGAATTTAGCAGGCTGACCACATAATCATAACCTCAACTACATTCTGAGGGCAGCGGGGCGGGGGGAACTCGTGGTCATATCAAGATTCCACACCTATTGCAGCAGTATGATGCAAAAAAGTGCTATTACATTCAGACATTTTTGACAGCACCTATTCCTAAAGGAACAGGTCACTGAATTTTTCAGAGAAGAGGAAAAATAAGTACCAAGTCTTTAAGCATCAGACAAGTACTCAGTAAAATTTCTGTTAAGGAAAAAAAGAAATACCTATGCTGAGTTTTGATGAGTAATCACTTTTCTCATGGTAAGACAATTTGGGGTTTTTCTTTTTTTTCTTTTTTTTTTTTTTTTTTAAGATTTCTAGTTTCTGTCATAAATCAAAAATTCCAAATCTACATTTACCATAGTGACATGTATCCAGTAGTCACTGGCGGAGTGTCTTAATGAATATGCCTTTTTTTTTTTTTTTTTTAAGATTTCTAGTTTCTGTCATAAATCAAAAATTCCAAATCTACATTTACCATAGTGACATGTATCCAGTAGTCACTGGCGGAGTGTCTTAATGAATATGCCTACTATTGCTGAGCAAGTATAAAAGTGTGGAACATCTGTATGTCATCAACAAACACAAAGTGGTTAATTATAGAGTATATTAATTTTATTTTGGCAATTTAAAATATTTTTGTTTAGGGTTTTTATGCACTGTTATTRTAATTTTTACTCCATTGCTAAGGATTAAACCAAATGATTTTTCTTCAGCAAGCCAGCTACAGCCTGGCTCAAACTGTTTTGCTTGAGTGATGGAAAGTTGAAACTGAGCTAAACAGAGATACTTCTGTAAACACCTTTAATTAAAATAGTCACCAGTTACTTTTCCTGCTAGTTTTACATTTTAGCAGCTTCATATTTCTCTGYAGGAAGTTACCTTCACATAATTTAGGTGATGTTTATGGTAGCAGAAAATTCAGCTGTAATCATGTAAACCAAAGACTCCTTTACCAAAGGAGTCTTATGTTCCCCTAATGTAATATCTCCTTCATATAAGTAAACTACATTTATACGTAGCTATCTTTTTAGGATCTAAAGTTCTACAAATTAATGCGTACTATATTTGACAAGTTTCCTTTGCTTAATCAAGATGTACAAGAATATCTTCTCATGTAAAATATATGGGAGTCCTGAATAATTTAAAAAGGCTCAAATGTTCTACTCTTTGATATCTAGATACTCCCTGTCAGAGGAAAATACAAAGAACACTTTCCCCCTCCTCTTCAAAATTAAAAAAAACCACAAAACTAAAAGCAAAACACCACTTTTGTGGAAAAAGAACTTTACTTCGACCAGGTATCAGCAATATGGGTGAGAGGGGAGAAAGGGAACTGCTCAGGCATATTGTAATTATTCCCAAAATGAACATTATTCTCCCAGAATTCTAAGGTAAGATAGGCCTTTACTAACAGTTCAGTCATATGAGGCAAAAATATACATACCTCTACCCTGAAATGATACAACAGGACAATTAACATGTATTTAAATTAGTTCATGCAGTCACAGGTTAAGTTTGAATTGCAGGTAGATTTGAAATTGTATATATTTTCCTCTTATGGTATTCCTATTGTTTTTATTGTGATTTTTCATAGTATCTGAAAACCACTCGCATCTTAATCATTTGGGATGCGCAAGTTACATTTGTAAAATTAATTTGCAAAATCATTCATGATTTATCAAAACCCATGTATAACCCATCACCTACCCACTCAAAAAACTTGAGACCCTAGAGAGAAAACAACAATCTTAAGAAAGGGGTTTAAATGGTTTTGAAATACTGTCACTTCAAAACCCATTTTCCTCTCTTACTTGTCATTTTATTTGCAGAAAAAAATTACAAAACAAGACTGAAGGCAATTTGGTTCCAATTAGTTTAGTATCAATATGAAGAAAAAAGGAATCTGTTTCAGAGCCTGAAACAGAAGTGATTAGCACAACTGTCCCATGAGAGGCCACATACTGTTTTATTTGATTTTTGGGGCTAGACTGTGGGCTGACTGAAACACAAGGTTAAGAAGATCGATTAATCTGTACCCTTTAAAAGTGATATTTCTGAGGCACCAGCATAACAGATTCATTTGTATTATTTATTTTCTAGTTGAGGGATTGTTTTCAATAATGCAGTTTTTATATGAGTATCTTGTCCTTCATACACTGCTCTAAGGAGAGCTGCAATGGCCACAGTAACAATAGCAATAGACAGTGAACATGTATGACTGTCAAATTAAACATTTAACTGCAGATCAAAATGGAAAAAAGACAAAGAAACAGATTTGCTAGTTTAAAAAAAAGGTGTAACGCAAATTGATTTATGCCTAGAGGCACTGATGGAGTGTTCTGAATTCTTTTTTTGTTTTGTTCTAACACTGATCAATCTTGCTGAAACAAAAACTCTTAGAGGAACSAGAATCTGAAATGTAAGTAACATTAGAATTCTATTTAAGAACCAGAAACCAAGTGAGAGTTATTTCAGCAAAAAGGAGGTTCCAGACAACCTTCAAAACAAATTACAATGTTATGTGCACAAGCCTTTAAGTCACTGAATCATAACAATTTTTGGAGACAAAAAGCAACCAAACTGTTCATATGCATCTGTTGGCAGTCTACGGAGACTAAGGAAAACATTCAGAAAAGGCAAAACATGTATCAAAGTTACTTTGAATATAAAATATACAATTACTATTTAAAGATTAGGCAAAAGAAATAAAAGGGCATAATTAAAGGTGAGGTTCTACAATTTAAAAAGAAAGTTAATAATTACTGCCTTCTATGTCCGAATCCTGTTCCTAAAACAATCTAGCTTCTGATGTTGCATTAAAATCCTTCTCTCACAAAAAAAAAAAAAAAAAAAAAAACCAAAACAGAACAAAAATATGCACATTCCCACATGCACCACCATACTGAATCTTACTCCAATACTTCCACGTTCTAGCTAGTTGGTTGGCTTTCCAAATACACTAGATGGTAGTTTTTAGGACTGGAGGGTGCCTAAAAAATGGAACGACATTTCTGCTTCATTATGATAAAGGCCTGTCTTTGGGTTTAGTGCTATGCAGGTCAGAACTATAACAGGCATCACCATTATTCATATGTAACGTTAACTTTAATAGTAAGAGGACATATAATTTCCATTCAGGTTAGTGACCATAGGTCGCCAGCAGAACCGGTCAAAGTCAGAATTTCCATTCCAAAAGCAACTCCAGAATTCTAAGAAAAATTACATATACAAACAGAAATAAAGGCTGTTGATTTGTAACTATTTTTAACAGAGATACTAAATATTCCCAAGCAAATGCAGTTGTGATTACCATACCATTTAAACCTTGCCTCTCTGAGCGGCAGTCTGGCATGCCCTGCTGATCTCATTTACTACCTTCCTCAGCAGTGAGCCACCATCCATCAGCTGACAGAGCGCGCCAAAAGGCAGCAGCAGCTGCTGAGTTACAGAGCTGCCCACTGACTTCTGAGCTCTGCAAGGACTGGCTGACCCTGCCACTGGGCACAGCGAAACTCAAAACTTCTCAAGAGCAGGCACTTGTAACACCTGCAGTGATAATGACCCAAGAGGAACTACAAGAGGCAGCAGCTCCCAGGCTGCCCGCTCCAGCTGGGTTGGCTCTCACTGAGAGCATGTGCTAATCCTTAAAAACAGTATGGGATGCTGCTGCACCTAATATACCACTCTCCTCCCCCACCTCACCTCCTAGGCAAAATAGGAGAACGTGCTATAACAACACGTCATATGTTTCCAGTAGATTTTGTAGAGGTTACAAAAACATCTTGAGAAACAGGTGTGGTAAGGATTCAACAAGTGATTTRAATTACAACACACTAATATCCCAAAAGCCTAGCAAAGCTTTTACTGGAGGAAAAAATATTAAATTAAATACTTCCTAAGTCTTAACAGTATCATGTGCAAATACTAACTTGCCATCTATTAAATTATGTTAAGCAGATATAACTGGAGAGAGAACCTGGAGCATAAAAACAAACCCTCTCTCCTTAATGTTGTAATTATTTTGCATTTATTGGCCAGAAGGCAGATGCATTCTCATATTTATTACAAATCACAGTAAAAAAAAAACTTAATTATTTGACTTGGTAACTTTTGCAGGTTCCAAGCTGCTGAAAATTCAAGACTAAAATCTTTTTAGTTCTCTGTAAGGTGGTCAAACAGCAACTGGTTTACCTGTCATAACTCTAAATAATGAAACTAAATTTACCTCTTTGTTGTAATGTTAAGAGATGTTTCTGACTCCAGTCTCTCTTTCTTACCTCCCAATGGTATCCAGTGCCAAATCTAGTATCAGCATGGCTGCATTCTCAGGGAATGGGAACTAGATTTTTTTTCCCCACACATTTCATCTGGTTCTAACTTTTTCTTTCCAAATGAAAGCCCAAAACTCTATGGTTGCTTATGCCTGCAAGAAAAAATTAGTAGCTCTAGCTAGGTCGTACTCTCACTAGTCATTCTGCCTGGCAAAATGCAGCTGGAACCTCACTAGCTTCAACTGTTAATATACTGCAAACACAGCCTGAACAGAAATTGATTCCATGTCCAATTCACACTTTCTGGACAATTTTGGTTTGAAATACCAAAAGATACTGTTATATTCTTCAAGACCAACACACTCTTTTTGTTAAGATTCAAGCTTAGGAACACCCTAAAAACTGATAGATTTGGGGAAGCTTTAGCTGCAAAGCAAATCCTTAGAGTCCGTTTTCTCTCATACTCCCGAAATAACACAKCAAGTAGAGAGGGATACTTTCCACCCACATGCTCAAAGGTATGACAGGTCTCTAAAGCAGTCCTTCAGCATAAGGAATCTTTACAAAAAAGGAAGAATGTGTTTTAAATCTACCCTTTCAAATCTGCAAGTCTGAGTTAATGTTAATCAAAAAGTTAACTTACATTAAGTTTACCTAAACAGCTAAAATGCACAATGTATTTTAGATACTTATCTCACAGGATATCCTGAAAGCTTAACTAACAAACTTCTATTTAAAAGCAATAACAACTTTCAGAAGATGCTATGAAAGGTCAAAGACCTACTATCCTATAATAACAACAGTAGTAAGTAGTTTTCCTCAAGACAAGATTAATCTCTACCTGGTGTTCTGGCAGTTTAAGAACCTGGGGCAGCTAAAGGTCCATCCAGCCCTGGAAACGTCCGGGGAAGACCATGAGAGATGCACATACACTTCTGGTATAGTGTAACAGCTTTTGAAGACCAAGGATTTCCTAAAGTAGAAATAACAGCTGTGTATTTAAGACATCTTGACAGATTTCTCCTTCACAAATTTGTCTAAGCAGTAGTTGAAACTATGTAAAATCTTATCACTTTATCACATTTTCTGTAGCAAACCTACCATCACATAGGAACCAATTGCTGATATGAACTAATTGCAATTTCTACAGTCCAGTGAGCTACTAACAGAAAGATATGTTACAGGAGCTGACAGAATATAGTTAATCTTGTTCTAAAAGTCAGTGCACCATTCAAAATTGTATCTGGTCTTTCTCAATACATAAGACTAAAATGTAATTCAGATAGACAAAGCATTTCATACTAAACACAATGTATTATATAACATGTTTTATTGCATTAATTTTTATTCATTATTTTTATTGCATAATACTCATTAGATAATATGTTAATATCAAAATAAACTCTATTTTGTGTTGTCTTCAAAATATACCCTCCTTTAGCTGCCATTTTCAAAGCAGCCTAGAATTTGTATGYCTGGTGAAGGATATCACAAATCCTATGTTGAGGTCTGCCCATGTATTACATACTGGCTATCACTTATTTCTCCAAAACACTGTTATACTTTTCAATTTTTCTTCAGCAGATGGGTATCTAAAAACTAAATGTGAGCATGAATACTGATGTCTTTGCACATGGAGAAAAAAACAGGATGCAAACATTCTCATTCAAGATGGCAAGATTTCAAAATATCTTAGTCATGAAAAATGGATAAATGGAAACTCAAGAAAATCATATTTTGCAGAATTTTCAACAAGCCTTTGGTAAAGAACTGCCACTATGACAGTGAAGATTTAAACAACAAAGTTAAACGCTTCATTCATCAGCAATGCCTGTTTAGCTCTCATGGCTCATTCCAGAACAGCCCAAAACCTCTTGTTTGGATTAAATAGATAATTCCTCCAACCRCTAAAGAGCATTTAGATCAAATATATAAACTCTTAAAATATATTTTTGAGCTATCAGTATTTATCAACAAGAAAAAGAGCTATCAATAAGAGYACAATGCAGTAAGCAGGAGAAACAAGTTGCCTTTTTTCTAGTTACTCATCTGAAAATATCAGAAACAATAATAGAAATTATATAAAATCTAAGCACATCTCAAAACACATCACTGCATCTACACTCATCTCAAAAAAACAGATGTGTTATGGAAGATAAATTAACTGACTATGTAGCTTTCCCCCTTTTTCTAGAAATTAGGTAGTTACATACTTATATAGTAGTTTCTCATTCAATTTCTAATGAAAAACAAACAACACAATATTTTCAGACGTTTGCAGTTTTTTTCACTTTAGGAGTCACAGGCTTTGAAGATATACATTAGAATAGGCCTGTGTAAAAGCAAGATACCTTAAGAAACAAATTAATTTCTTTATCAAGCAAAATTATATATAAACTTTGTTGATTAATAATGTTAAATACATGAAATGCATCACTAAAAATCATTGTAAAATCATTGAAAAGCTGCCTGCAAGTTAAAATAAAAATGTAAATTGATTTTCTCAGATATGAGAAATTTATTCTTTAGATACCCATATTCTTTTTCTTAATACACAGCTATTTAAGTGACATGTATCCTGAAAGTTTAGTAGAGTTCTTGATAATGTGCATTACAACTTGTTACCTAGATCTTTGATTGGGTTCACCAGAAATATCCATAGAGAACAGGCACACAATGATGTGAATTCAAGGTGATTATCTGAATGCTTTATTCTAGTTGTGATTGTAGAAGCAATTCAGGGTATTTAATCAAACCCCTACCATTAATCTGACTGAGAGACAGGTGGCTGAGTCCACTACCCTTTAAAAACTGATATCACCATGCTTTATTTTATTTTTCACATTTGCCTGGTACTAGTTCTAGTTGTACAGTTGGGGGAGAAATAAGTGGCTCATTAATTCATGGATGAAAATAATTCTCCTAGTTCCCTGAAAGAGACATTCCTAATTTTATTTAAATATAGGTTTGATTTCAGTTTCCTTTGCATTGAGAAAAAGTGGGACACATACAGATTAGTTAAACAGAAAAGTTATGGCCACAATATTTGTTAAGCAGAGCACATTTCACACAGACAATATTTAGCTCCATACAGAACCCTGGTGGTGTCAGCTCCATTCCTCTAAAGGCTTAAGAAACCTGTAAACAAGTTCTGGTCCAAAACAATATATTATGGAACATGATAATATTCTAGTTTTAAAAAGCATTATGTCTGTTTCCCTGCATGCCTCTGATTGCCGGAAATAAAAAAGGTGGTTAAAAAAAAGCTAAAATTCTGCATATTTTAAAGGAGAAACAGTGGAGAAGCAGGAATCCCTATATTCAGGGAGAGCATCGCACACAAAAATAATGGCTACCTTCTTTACAGCTCTGACTGCTAATGAGATGCTGAAAAGCACTGGTAGAGCAAGAATCGAGAGAACAGTCTAACTAATGTTTAAATAGAATCCTATGAGCTATACAGGAATTTTTTAAAAAAAGGAAAAAAAAACAGAAGAAAAAGAAAACAACTCACAACCCCTAGTCCAGGCTAAGATGACCTTGCAGCAAACAATTCAGCCTTCTATTTTGCAGCTGTTGCAGCACGGCCAAAACACTACAATAAAGAATTTAGTGTGCATTTCCGCAGTTCAGATAGCAAGTCATTTAGCTCCAGACGTGCACAGAGTAAGCCTTTTAGTTTAAGGTGAGGTACAGCTCTTTTATGGAAAACTTGGGTGATGAATAAACAGGCTTTTTTGTTTGGTATTTGAAACATAATACATGCATTGTGCGAGAGCCATGGAGGATTTAGGAGATGTGAACATAGAACGGACCCTTGCATTCAGACGAAAAATGTGCTTCAATTTATAGAAGAAGCTTGGATGCTCCAAGACATGTTTTTTCCATGAGGAACTCTGAACTCTCAGCATGCTGCTCCCAACCCATTGTCCCAGAACCCTCGTCAATGCATTGACCTAAGAAACCATGAACGAGAGTTGAAGTACAGGGATTCAAAAAGTAGGACCTACAGATACTAACGGTGCATTTTGTAGGCTGAATGTTAGCAATGCCCGTCTGCAGTTCAAAATCAGCTAGGATGGACATTTGACAGCTCCCTTCATCCAGAGCCAAGGCAAAGGTAGAATRCGTCATCACTTCAGCCTGTATTTCTGAAGCCTAATGGCTGCCAGAAAGARGAGGCCTTCACATATTTAATACGGCAGTCACTAGCTGTAGGCAGTCCCATTAAGCCTGACATTACGATCCCAAGGAATGGGAYATCATTGGCGCTCTCAGTGACAGAAATCCCCTGCCAGAGACAGCTTTGTCRTAGCAGTGTGTGTAAAGATCTTGTGCTGCTTCCAACAGAAAGCTGAATTCCAGAAGTGACTGYTATACTAAGCTACAATGAATAAATGATTATTAGAAAAGACTAGGTTAGTATAYAGGGAGCTGTGTCAACAGACTGGAATTGCCTTTGGCCCTTAGAAGTAAAAGGGTTCACACAGCCAAACAATTAATAGGAAAGTTCAAGTTACACAGAGAACCCATACGCAGGTGCATGTGAGAAGAGGGGGACTCAGCTAACAGCACTCTCTTAATCTGCATAGTAAAGAAATCTCAGAATCTACAGGACTATGGACCACCAGAGCATAGGCTTACCCRTGGTCCAGACGTTACTGTTTTGGAACCATAAGCTCTGAGTAAAATCCGTGGAAGCTCTCCTGCCTCCAAACCCCACCTTGACAACTGAGCAGGCTCAGTCACCCAGATCCGCATTTGCAAAACTATACCACATAAAGGACCTAGTGGGTTGGAACTACTATGTATGGTCTTCTAACAGTTTGAGAAATTACAGATTGGATGTATCTCTCTGTATTTGAAAAGGAAACCAGGAGTAGTTGGAGTTTCATATTACTCTGGGATGGGAAGGGGAGGGGGAAATGGCAACCTGGGCACTTTCCAGAAGAATTTAGAACTTAGATCCTGCAAGAAAGAACACAAGACCATTCAAAGACTATTACTAAGTAGGATCCACAGACGGGCTTTGCTAAGGCCTCYTATTAAACTCCTCCCCATTTACAATAATTATGCAAGATATTAACTTAGATAGCCTGACTATATAACTCCCTTGGCTGCACATCTCCCCTTTGAGTCATCACTGTTTAATTTAAGACAGATATTTGAGGAAAGAGGGAAAAAAAAGTGATATTACAATTTTGTGAGCATGTAAACAGTCTTCAAATTAGAATTCTTGAATATAATCCAATAAATTGTTTGTGTTTTCTACAAATAAAGRAAAATTTCTTTAAGCTGAAGATCTTTCTATAGTAATTACTGTTTCTAATTTCAGTACAAGGAACAATGTTGCAATTCTAAAACATTTCGAAGTATAAATAAATAGATTCCCATGACTGTAGTCTAATAGCATCTCTAAGTTTTCCCCTCCCTGCACTTCCAGATTTGCTCTGTGCTCTACACAGTACAAACAAATCATGACTGCTGTTGAAGGTAATGGAAACTAACAGCACAATACCACCAGGTAACATGATGTCCTGTCTACATCTATTATCTTGGTAAAGATACATCACTCCAATAATTACATTTCACATTTGGAGATAAAAATCAAATGCGACATTGGATAAGATGCTAATGAATTCATAAATCTTCAAAAGACAAATTTCCCTAGTGAAGAGAAAATAAATTCTTCTTTCTAACCCACAAGACAAAAAATATTAGGCATCATTTTTTTAAATAAAGGTATGCCTACTTGGTACTGTATGTGTGTGAAAAGGTGTACTTAATAATCAGAGAAGTCAGGAAGTGTAAGCAGCATAGGAYAAGAAGCAGACTACTTATGTTGCATGTTTATATGCTTAAAGTACATTTTAAAGCTTTTATAAATTTTCAGTAAATTATTATGCTGGAAGATCATCATTCTGATACTTCATTTAACACAGTAAAGAAGTAAAATACACTCAAGTTTTTTTGTTTTAATCACAGATTCTAAAAAGCTTCTATATGCTTGGATTGTGCTGTATAGAGTTAATACATTCCAGCACATGCCAAGCTTATGGAAAAGTAAAATATGTTATCAGAAACATTAGCAGTTCCAGCTTTGGAACTAGGCATAATCTAAATGCAGGCATTGTCTCTTAATTATTAAACTTGTCCRAGCATATTTTTGAAAACTTTACTACAGCAAATGTTAACTCTGATGAGTACAACTCACTGCTTATGAAAAGGGAGTCACAGCAACATGCAGCAGCATGAAGATGATACAAAAATATATCAAGCATGTGGTCTGAAAAAAGGACTCATGTCCTGATTGTGCCATTGATGGATCAATGACCTTGAGCAAGTCTTATTTTTCTCCGTTCTCTCTCATTTTCACTGACCAATACGTGGATAAAAGCATTCATAATGAAATATTCACWTACACTATAATATTCTAAGGATTCATTACTTATTGCTTAGATTTTTTCAAGAGGATTGTGTTTTATAAGTTTTCATAATACTTATAAGATGAATCTAAATGAGAGAGTTCAAGCATTTTTATTACTATTATTACTAGAAAGTTTTCTCATCTGCTACTGATTAAACTAAATGTTCTGCTGATGAAATGGGATTTGGTTAATAAAACATAAATTATTTGACTTGTGYTCACACTGTGCGTGGCTTCCTTTTTGCAGCAGGCATGAGTTCTGTGCCTATGCCTTTCAGAAGTTTTACTAATTTTAGCTAAGAGATAACATTAAGGTAAAAAATAATCCCTCTGAATTCTTTTGCTTTCTAGTAAAAGCTTTACATTTAACTAGTGTTGGGTTTCTTTTTTCCCCTTGTTGGTTTGGTAGAATACCATGGCAACAGACACTAGAAATATCTATGATTTGGAAACAAAGTTAGATGCAGGTGTAATCCACTCCAACACTGAAGGCCAGCAGGAGGCTCATGTCGCTTATTCTTGGATTAATGCAGATCCTTTGCAATAGAGTAAATTCTGCACGGGATAGAGCAAATCTGCTTACTGCCATTTCAACATATTTGCTTCTTATCTAACTTCCCTGCTGGACTCAAAGAATAAACCTCAGGGTTGYGTACAACCTCCCACTAATGGGGACAGAGGAAAAGTGTCTTAATTTAGGCTTCTACTTAAGCAAAGTTTTGGAAAGACAGGATCTGCACTGTAGAGAACTCCTCACTTCACTGGAGGACAACATACCTGAGTAGTAAAGTTAGATGTTGTATCTTTAGTTCTCAGGACTGTGAAGCTTGCCTCGGCTGTAAAGTCTGGCTACTGCATGGACTTTTACAACTAGAAAAATCACAAGTTTTTAGAGATGAGAAGTTTAGGACTGGTTTCCAGACACTACAGAGATGCTTCCTGGGTGAAGCTCGCACAGATGCTCTGAGACRCTATGTTAAAAAACAGAGCAAAAATAAATAAGCACTTGTTTGAAAAGTGCATACAAGGAGGGTTTTTTTTTTTTTTACTCTATGAAGAGTTCTGCATTTTGAAAGGTAACCACAGTAAGGCAATTATCATTTAGAATAAAATATCACTTTAATTTTAGGGTGATACATTAAAATAGTTTCAAATAACATTAAAGATATTTTCTAAAGGATCYGCCCCTTATTTACAAAAAAGTGTATGTCATCCTACAAAATAAATACTTTTTATGCTAATCCCATGATGCAGAGGCACAGCTTTGTCAAGCTGGATTCATGCAAACAACATTACTTGCTATACATTCTTATTGAAAAAAGTTGCATTGCCAGACTGACTGCAGTATGAAAATTACAATGTAGTGTTATACCATAGTTAAAATCCTTTTGGCCTCTAATGTTCAAYGTAAAAATTGTTCCAAGCATAAAAGAACAGATGCTGACAGCTGTGGCAATTCTCAGTGTTCATGCCAGTGAACCATATTTACTTGAAAAGGCTATTCATAACATGAATAGTGCTTGATCTGAAGAGAACTCTATTATACAATCTGGTATATATTTCTAGCAAAAATGACCCTCCTCCCCTGATTTTTTTTCTTTATCCAGCTTTACTTGTTCTACAAGCTTTTTATCATATTATCCAGCTCACTGCTCCGACACCTCTTGTTTATACGTATTTTAAAACAACAAATGGTAAGCAATTCGTAAAACATATATGGGGAAATCTATAATCAGACTGATTTAAGCATTTCAAAATTGCAAAGGTTCAGATGATGTAATTCTAATAAATCCAATCTGTGTATCCTTTCATGATTCAGTCTTCTCCCTAAAAGTATCCACTGTTGCTCTCACCTCATTCCCAGCAACAGGAGCATCAGCTGTAGCACAGATAAACCACTTGTCTTAGGCATAGCATCTTTTTAGCCTTGGTTTTGAGATAAGACTAGGCAGCAATAATAGAAGTATCACATCTGCCCAATATACAAAGAAAACAAATTCTTTCCTAGTATCTTCTCAACAGACGGGGTATGCTGCACTCAGTGCAAAGCAGGACCAAACCAAACTATATTACAGAGCTACATCAACTGGATCTTGGCTACAGAGAGCATTCATTTTCACATCTGCACTGTCTAGTTGCGAGTACACTGACGCAAAATATGGCTGGTTATTTGCAACCAGCAGATTTTCATTCTGTATTTCTATATGACACACAGCCCACATGATTCAGCTTAAAATTTCTTATATAAACGCATAACAAAACAGGAGTTTATAGTCAGACTCTCTGATCACCTCTACAGGTCTCAGCTGTTCTGTTCTGCTCCTGGYAGCGTAAACAGCCACTTAAAATTTCTGGCACCATCCAGTGCCTGACCACAGGCTATTATGGATCAGGTTCCCACAGCCCATGCTCCCCAGAGAATACATGGGAGCACGGTATCACCATTCTGCTAAGTTATCCACCATGGAAAAAAYATCTACCTAGGATCTACCTTCAATTACTCTCTGTTCCTCACTACTCCTACTGGCTTCAAAATATTAACTCTTTTCCATCACTGAGAAAAGTGTGGGAATAGAGAACCGAAGAGAACTAAAAACAAACAAGCAAGAATAACTCAAAATAGAAGTATGATATCCCTGTTTGCTGTATTGCTAGTTCGTGACTAGCCTATCGTCACCACCTTGCTGCATGGTACAAACTTCAGCTCTCAGTAACCTGGCAGAAAAGGAAGAAAGAATTAGTGTTGCCAAACATCTGAGAAGGAAACTGCTGGCAGTTGCATAGGTGGCACAGTGCTTGAAAACTAAACTCAGCTCCATTTACTTCCCAATTGTTCAGGTGATCACCCRTCTCCAAATGCCCATAGTCTGTAGTTACGCCTACTCATGTAGGAGAATTTGTATCCAGAACTTGTATCCAGTACTTAGAAAAAAAGAAAAAGGGAACAGGAGGTTTGTCTCCTAATTAAAATGAGGAGAGAATTTCATGGTTATATTGATAGAGCAAATGTCCTGCAACACTATATTCCCATCAGCTGGAAACCTGCATAGTTATACATGGGGCAAACCAGCTGGGCTTGATCATCATTGACATTCACTAACATATTGGTTTATAGGAGTATAATGGTTTAGGAGCGTAATTCTAAGCTTTGTCTGCTCCAGCTTCCCTTCCTTAGCCAAAGCAGAATAATCATCAGTGTTTCCCAAGAGTAAAGTAGCAGAGCAGAAAGTCATTTTTGCAGCACATCCTTTACAGCTGATTCTGCAGGCTTCCACTCTTAAGTAAAGAGTAGTGCACAGGACTTAAGGTTAAAATAGTTACTGAAAAATGGTTCCTGCTTACGAAGCGCTATCAACTGCATCAGGGCTAATTAATAAGCAACAACTGAGAAAGGATTATAAAGTATATTTAAAAGAATGCAGTGTCATGTCAAGGAGACATTTTAAAAAAAACTTATTTATATGAAATGAGAGCTGAAATATTTTTTAAAAAAATCACACACAAAGTCTTCCTCCCTGTTACCTTCTCCAGCAACTCTACATTTTCTTCTTTACTTCCAGACATAACTTTTCTTAGCAGTTGCTACAAACCTTTGGGAATGCAGAATGTAAATTTCAGAATTAGATTTTTCATCATAAGATCCACAAAAGAAAAAAATCATCTTTATAATCTCCCCTGACCTAGAATTTGATCTTAAAATCTGACTAACGGCACCAAGTCATAGCTTTGCCCATTTAATCACGTGTTATAATGTTTCAGAATAGTTACGATGAAAGAATGGAATTTTAGAGGCTGGCTAAAATTTCAGTTCTAAAATATTGCTGTAACACTATGCAACTTCAACTAAACAATTTTTAAAAGCATTCTCAGATTTCCACATATGCTGAAGCATGTTACTGATACAATKAAAACACTTTATAAATACTTTACTTGCAACTTACATATTCCTTACTATGTCCCTATTCAATGTTGGTAGCTTGGCAATCAAGGCCACAAAAGGAATTTTCCTCCCAACCTCATCCTACTCTTCCAACATGATCACCAGTGCTCAAACAAACTATACTGCAATCAAGACTGCAAAAAGCCCTGTTACAATTACCTCTGAAATACCTGGTTCATGATAAAGAAACTCAGTCATACATACTGTGAAACATATGCATATCAACTCTAACTTCAGGATATCTCCTTTTCTCCATAAAATAACCATGTACTTTCAACTGAACTGTGAGACATCATATCCACCACAAAACATATAGCATTTTCCTTTTTCAAATGTCATTTTGCAGAAGCATAGCCATTTCAGCCTATTAATCTGTACATGAATATAATATTTAAAAATAACTGATGAAAAAGTATATTCGGATAGAAAACGGAGGATATCAAAAAATTGTTGGGGAAGTCTAAACACCTTAAAAAAACCTGTTAGGCAAACATAATGTATGGACAACCGAATTACCCACCAAGAACGGAAGAAAGAATCTTATAATAGTACACATGCTTGATGCTTTTACTAATATCCTATTCTAGTATATGGTCTGTATAAATGAAATAATGACTTTTTCCTTGGGATGATAAAATACATTATTTAGATTCTAACTTGTCTTACAGTGCAGAATCTCACATCCTAGAGTGATTTATTCTGTTGTCAAGTGTAGTACAACAGGCACTTCCAATACAGAAACTGGTTTCTGATGTTATATATTGTCAGCTCTGTTTGCAAATAGCCAACTTGAGATGATCACTGTGGATGGAAAGTATACACAGCAAACTAGCTGCTTGACAGCAAGCCTGACTTCAAGAGCTGGGTCACAGATTCACTGCCAAATTCTGTAGTTCATCACATCTAATCTGTAACGTGCACAGGAAATCACTGAAGCACAAAAAGCATGTCATGTAAAACTAGTAACGGCTTAGGATGCATGTGCTGATTCTCAGCATTGCCTGGAAAGCACTTTATTTGCAATAGTCAGATGAGATTATGTGACTCTGCTTTTTTGCTGTAGCGTACTGGTTTTTTTTTATACTTGTCTTCTGATAAAACATTAAGGTGCTAATATAAGATTCATAACATATATTAGATAGTTGTTTCATGCATCAAAAAACAACAACAACAACAAAAAACAGTATTTCACTAGTCCAGTGAATAGAATCTCTGTACACAGGGCAACTCTGTTCCATAAGAGTAAGGGGGAGTCCTGCAATCAATTTCAGACCACAATGAGGTCCTCAGTGAGTTGAAATTATTGAGGGGAAAAATTGTTTTCATTGCTGTTAAGTCTTTAAAACATGACAATATTATATAGGCAGGAAAATAGTATGAGGGTTGTTATGATTATGATTTTTTTAAAAATATATATAAGCAAGAAGGAATGTCTGTTCCCACAGTGAAATTAATAAGTGAATTAGGGATTAGTTTCCCCAAATTCAGATGTTCTTCTGAATATAAGGCCCAAAGTTGGTACTCCAGTTTTCTGCTGTAATCTAGATCTGTTTACCTAATTCACAAATCAAAAGGATGAGAGAATAGTTTCTCTAGAATCTTGCCTATTTCACTGATTCTTCTTTATAAAGAAAAAGTCAGCGTGAAGTATATATAACTAAAACTGCTCCTAGGCACATCACTGTGACCTCTTATTTACTTTAGACTGTAAACTTAATATCTATTTTAAATTGTCATAATTAAATCATCACTTCTTGCAAGTCCTTACAAGGATCATATCTCTCTTCATCTACAAAAACAAAATTCTTATCTTATTCAAAGCCTCATTATCCTTCATATTGACTACAGAAACTTAGTCTTTCCCAGCCTAGCACAATGGAGTTCCAGTCTCCTTGTTATTATGGCCAGCACTGCTTTTGAATGCTACCACAATAAATTTGTTATGCATATTAAACACATGCATACCTAGGCATATACAAAATATATCCCAAGAATAAATGTAACACTATTCAGGTAGGGAGGCCTTATGATACAAAGAGTATCTTCAGAAACCTCCATGTCTTTACGTTTGTGTTCAAGAAAATTTTAGTTCTGTGGACTTCAAGTTGTATTAATACACCACAAACATATAACTCTGTTCAGTCTAGAAACAAAAAAGCATTAAACGATATAACCATACTGCCAAATTACTAGATGAAGTAATACACGTATTTCACAGATAATCAAACTGAAGCACATTGTGGTAAAATGCACAGTCTGAAGTTGCTCAGAGTGTCAAAGATAAAATGAGGGCATTTGACTCTAACCCACAGTTTTGCCCTTTGGCAGACTTAGCTCATGGCCAACCTGATATGCCTAACTTGTCATCTTAATGTCTTGAGGCATTCTCCGTTCCCCACTGAGTATTGAGTTACTTTGCAYTGGTCTTCTTGAATTGACACATAGATAAGCTTTCTCTCCATTAAAAGGAAAGATTTAATAAAAGGTACATGGACTTTAAATTTGGGTTAACTTAGATCAGTCATGAAACAATGTTAATAAACTGGTCTAAAACAGAATTTAAAAATATTCATGAAACTTTTCAATTAAGTCAACTTTAAAATCTCAGCTCAGGTTGAACTGCCACCAACCTTTCTGAAAGCCTTCTATCTGAATGAGGAAAAGATAAATCTGAGTGAGTATTGTTCTTCACAGTGCTTTAGCAATTAGTGGCTGTAGAAAAAGTGCAACTCTTGTCTGAGCCGGTAGACCTATTTCATGTGATAGACATTTCTCTTTTCACTTTTCTCTTCCTTAATGAGAGTCTCAAGAAGCCCATAGTTATCAGGAAATCTACATCTCAGTATTAAAAAAAACCAAAACATTATTCTTCTTGGTTACATTAATAAAGAAAGAAAAAGGGTAACAATTAGAAAACAGCTCTTTATGCACACACATACAGATACAGAAGAACTCCAGCTTTTCCATTAATAGTAGTGTATCATTTTGTATTTTCTAATATATAGTAAAAAAATCTCTTCTCCACCCCATATGTCAATAACATCCACTAATACTTTCTTTACTCCAGTACCTGAACCACCAGTTGTTGCCAACGGGTAATCTGCAAATTTATGGGAAATAAAACATTACAATTACACAGCCTGAAGAAGATGAGTAATGTGCACTTTAGTTTGGTCACATGGTGTGACTAGACCCTCTCTGCCAATGAGGTGCACACCTGCTTTCAGTCCAGAACAGGTTTGCTGCAAATGCAAAAAGACACTAAACCCTATATGCTTATATTGCTAAAAATAAATTGTTATTCCCTGTGTAAACTTGCTACACAAGAAGAAGGAATCTGTCATTTTGCAATGGGTGTCAGGATGCACACATCTGACAAAGCAGCCCCCTAATGACTCATAGAGCTATGTGCAAATGAGAGATATAATGTTACCAGGAAGACGGAGCCAAAGCAGCTGCAGATGTGGACACAGCTGAAACCAATGCATGTATTACCTAGACAGTGCCAGGCCAGCATTATTCTTATCTGCAGAGACAAAGTATTGGGCTTTTTACAAAAGACAGCTTCAAATTACCACAGCTGTTGGATATCAAATCTCAGCTGCCCTGCACAACGATGAAATAAGCAGAGAAAGGTTCTCTTTTTGGATAGATCAAGACAGCCTATTATATTTGCTGACAAATCAAAGGCCTTTTATCTAAAGTGTTTCAACCAGACACTGAACAACACAGCTCAAATGATAGCAAATGCCTGGACCTAATGGAATTCTAAAAAAGAATCCAATATTTCACTTCAGACGATGAGCAGAATGTCACCCAAAATTGTATACAAAGTATTCTAAGATCAGTCATCCCTAACTGGGCATGGCCCTACGTTGGCCAACTCCAAACCAAAATACATGCGACCCGGTTAGCACAATGTATATAGCCTGAGGCAGTAAGCCCAGATCACAAGGGAAAATATAATGCAATCAGAAGATTTTTTGACTATAGCTTTTTTGTGTCCTGCCCATTTGGAGACTAGGTAGAGTTCACATTTACATACAAGAATCTGCTAACAAACTTGAAGGTTTATCATCTCCCCATTACTAGCAATGAACACAGTTTACATTGCTGGGAAAAATGTTCATATGTTGTTTCTTGTTTTGTATGATGACAGTAACTGACATGTCACCAATGCTATATTAAACTGTTCACAGTTAAAAACAGAAGCTGATGTGGGTAGAATAAGCTTAGAGCGAACAAACTGTTAGTTTTGGGAAAAGGAGGGGATCTGAATACATACAGTGTACTTAATTCTTGAACAAAGTTTATGAACCTTTACAGAAAAGGTTTTCTTTTCTTACATTACCAAAATAAAAAAAAGCTTGAGAAACAGACAAACAGACATACCTAAGCAGATATATATACACATTTTCTACAAAGCACCATAATAGTTCGGGTGATCAGGAAACTGTTCACAGAAAACAACGCTGGCTAGCACCACTGGCAGGTAGTTCTGTTGCACGTTATCTTGGCAATTATCTGAGATGACTAAAACCAGGCCTGTATTTGGAATAACTTGTGTTGAAAAGAGAATGTCCTTTATGTTTCCAGATATGAAAATGGTGTCAAAGATTCACTGCAGGTAGCTTTATGAATGATCTGTCACAGTGCACAGAATATTAAAATAAAAATATTAGTATCCCCCAGTAGACATAAGAACTCATACAGAAAAAAAAAATTATTTCCTAACAGCAAACACTCTTCTCCAGCAAACTGTTATTTGATATAATGTACTAGAGTTACAAACATCAAATCATTATAGCATGCATTAACCTATGAACCATTTCTTGTTATCATATTAAAAAGCCATGGTACCAGTGTATTAAAGCCATAGTACTTGAGTATTAAGTAACAGCTGAGCAAAAATACAGGCACTGAGCAGTTGGATTCGACTTAGGCACTATATGTACATATACTTAGTACATGTAAGTATGTGTATATTATTAAACACAGAAAAAATATCCACTTTGTAAACAGATATATTTTTTACAACCTTGATTCATACTGCGAGATCTGCTTTAAAGAGCTCTAGAACACTGCTAAGAACCTAAGCATCACAGAGTCAATCCCACCGTTTCCTCCATCATTGAAAAAAAAATATTATTTTTTAATCATTCATTCTCAAGAGGAATAGAACAAACAATATACATATCACCAATACAAAATAGTATTGAACAAGATCATAAGGCATTGGGGATTGTTGATGGGCATTAATTCTTTTAATATTTCAAAAACAGGGACTTTTTGCTAGACAGATGAGGACTTATTTTCTAATACTAAATAAAAAATTGTCAATAATGTTGACCATTCCAGGGAGGAATTCAGAATATTAGTGAAGCATGTGGAAGATCAAAAATAATTAGTTTTTATTTTTTTATTGTTTTTATTTTTATATGTTTTTATTTTAAGAAAACTCCAAATAAGACTGGCTTGTATAAAAATTGAAACAATAACGTAGTATGTAAAATCTTACAGATTTCCTCATCACAAAGATAGCAGCAACTCAGAGAAAGAACAGAAGCACAAGGTAAGGCAAAAAGAAGATATGTTTCTGATGAGAAAGCACATATGTGACCAGTGAAGTGCTGCTTCTCTTTCTAATCTTTCATAAACTCAGCAGTGCATTTTACAACAAGGATTAAAGAAAAAAAATCACTGACTAGTGGAACCATTCTAGCAGTGACAATCCCTCAAGTTCAGCAATGCTTTACTTCATTTTTATCAAAAGGGTCACCAGGAAAATTGGCAACAGTTGCTTGTACCAGAACCACGGGATCTGAGTACAGAAATTTATCTGCTACATTGTATCAGAATTTTTGCTATTTACATAGCTGTGATTTCATTTATTGCAAACTGCACATCCTCTATGTGTAAAATAAAGATACATTTATTGGGGGAGTTCAGATTCAGCAGCATAGAGATTAGCCTGAGAATTACCTTTTGCTTCAYTCTCAGATTTTCAATGGCAAAGTGCCACTTTAAAAGCCTCTGTGCCTGTGTATTGCTTTCTCCCTAACTTTACCACACACTCCAAATTCACATGGCTTTCAGATGGACTGGAAGCCCACATATTCTTCCCTGCATGAGAAGGATGAAAGGGGCAGATGGAAGTTTTACAGCCTCCTTCGTGTACTTCTGCATATTCAGTGAGGTTGTTCTCCCTATTGTTTAAACCTACTTACCAGCTGCCAAGTTTATTTATTTAATTCTGGCATTATTTTAACATAAGTAACCAACTAGAATTTCAGACCTTAGTGAAGAATAAAAAAGCCCAGCAAAAACATCTAAGAGCAATTTCCATCCCAGTGCAAAATGCTAATCCAGTCCAACTACCACCACCTGTGCGTAGGATCCAAACATGCAAGCTTACATACTTGATATGACTATCATCTCTCATGATTTATGCAGAAGTAACTAACAAAACTCTTGCAGGAAGAAACACAGAAAAAGATCATTGCCCARCTTATGAGACATTCAAGCTTCCTCTTTAGGAAAGGATGAAAAGGTCAAAAATGGTAGCTGGRAGGTAACATTAAGAGAACTGAAAAACAGGCAAGTCTTATATTCTGAAGTTCTGCAAAGAAGTTCTGTAAGAAATTCTGCAAAATTTGTACAACATGAGCATCCTTCCTGGCAATGTCACTCAGTGTGTGACCACAGTGTTTTACTTTCCTGAAAATCGAAGTTGCAGTAAGACATTAATTCCTCTACTAAAATAATGAAAAAATCCCCCAAATGTAGCCACTTAACCTATGAATTCACATAGCTCTATCAACATATGGGTGCGACTTCATTCCTGCTTTACRAAACAATAATTCAGCAGAAGTCAAAGAGCATACTACTGCAGAACACCTGTAGTTGTTTGCAGCCATCTGTACCTGGTTCCTACTTCACAGAGGATGTCAGGTAGTTTTTGACAAAGATATCAAAGGCAAACTACACTAGGATGTTTTTTGAGGGCAACCAGTAAGCATTAAAAAAGGAACTCACCTTCATCAGTTACAAACTCCATTAAATTATAAGGTGYGAGCACATGGTGTAATCATTCTGTATTTTTCTGATTTAGATCATCCAGTGACAAGCCCAGAAACAACCATCAATCTTTTATTCCTTATGCAGAGTATGTTTTCACTGAGACTGTAGATAACCTCTCATTCTGAGGATGGGAAGCTATTAATTCAAATATATTGAAATAAGTTTCTGATTAAAAAAGAGAAATGCCTTCAGCTTGTTACTTTCCTGGGAAACCAGTCTCACTTTAGTTATTTGTTTACACATCTCATGTTAACCACTAAATGATTCTAATCAATATTATCACTTCCCTTGTAACGCCATTAKTATTTTAATTACTGAGATTTGATAGCTAATGGAGAATTTTATCTGTAACTTTAAAAGATTGTTTTGAAAAAAATCCTAACCCAACAACAACTTGCCTGTCCTTTCTGCTGAATGATACCAATAATAAACAGTCCCAGAAATGAAATTAACAGAGCTTAAAATGTTACAGCCAGTAAAAAGCATAAAATGGAAATCCAAGGAGCCTCTTTGTTTGCAAACTGACAGGTTAAAAATTTCTGGGCTTAAAATCACAAGAGAGGTGAAGCTTTTAAGTGACAAGACAACAGGTAATTGCAATAAATTGCTGAAAAGTGCAAAGCTGCCACTGAAGTCCCTGAAGATGTGAAGAGACAGAATTCAGCAGAAGCTTCATCCATAAAGCACTAAGACCAAAAGCAAATACCTATAAAGCAGCACACATTAAGGTCACCAGATAGCAAATTGAATAAACAGTGCTAGAGATCCCCTCAGCACTGATCCTGAAGCACATTTGCGTCACCATCATTTGCAGTTCTATTCCTGATGGAAGCTATCCATTTCTTTAAATTCTGAGGGAAGTAACCTTTCAAATGTAWGCCTACCTCAAATGGGAAGCCATTCACAGTTTCAAAAAACATAAATAAAAACGCACACTTTATAAAAGCAGCAACCATAGTTCCCTGGGTGCTGAACTGACTGCATTCCCCCTTAGCCTACCTCTCAAACCTAGTAGCTCCCAGAAACACTTAGATACTGACAGGAGGCAGCATGGTAAAACTCTTTCACTGCCCGTAGTAATCTACCAGTGAGGACTCCGAACAACAATCTGAATTGTTGCTTGTCTGGCTCCCTGCCTCGCAGGCCCAGCCGCTCTGCATCCCCTGCACCAGGGCTGCTCTCAGTCCCAAACTGTGTTGCACAGGCCCGGCGGGACCAGCGCAGCAAGGCTGTGGTCAGCGGGTTGAACTGACAGAGCCGAGCTATTGCCAGGGCGCGCTGAGTTTGGGTATGTTTTTTAGAGAGCAGAGAGTGTCAGTACCAAGTAACAACCATATACACAACATTTGTGGTGCTTGGAAGTGATGACACGCTTGTACTACAAAAGTAAAGCAGAGTCAACAGAAATACATACTCCTTTTGCCTTTTTCCACAAACAAAATTGGTGTAGCTCCTRCAAGTACCAGTGATCACATAGCAAAACCTTACTTGTGCTGTCTCTGCTCCCACTCTGGGGCATATTTCTTTCTCCCTGTCAAAATTCGCTCTCCCAGCACTAACAGCTGCAGGAATTTGGGACGGCAGTGTAATGAATAGGGTAGCTTTTTAAGTAGTGCTGGRAGGCTGATATTTGCGTAGGGACTGCACAGCTAAGGTTGTTAGGCAGGCTAGCCATAGACCATAAAATGATTTCCCTATTATGTTTTTTTGGGATACGCATTTATTATATTATTTATTCCATTTTTTTAAACAATGTATATATWCACACACACACAAACCTTTACTAAATAACAATATTTTAATAAATATAGTTATAGAATTTAATTGGTCCTAATAACTAGAATCACAGATGTGGATGCAAGTTTGGAAAGAGAATATTAATACTAGAATCTTTTCTATACTCGTAACTTTACTATAGATAAAAAAGAACCAAAAAAGGCAGGATTCTTTGGGTTTTRTGTGAGTGTGTGTGCACRYGTGCRYGTGTGTGTATGCGCACTTGCTCATTTGGAAGAAAAGAATGAAGGAAATTAAATTGATTTATACATGACAAAACTTAAAATCAGGCCATAGCATTTCCTAGGGTGTAGCATTTTTCTTCTGTTTCATGGTGGAGGATACAACTTCATATTCTGAATTCTAAAAGTTCTTAACTTACAGYATTCTACAGCTTTAAACTATGAATTCAACATCGTATACTAACATGTATCATTGCCMGATTGGAGAGAATATTAAGGAAATACTGTCAGTACTTTCCTGGGATTATTTTTTTCTTTGCCTTTGTCTAGAAAACAAGGTTGAGGTTTGGTTTATGTTTTAAAGAATTTGTTTTTTCTTTAGGAATAGTCCAATTTCTAAGTTCAACTAGTTATCTAAAATTTTATACAATCTCAATTTTAAAAAATGCTTCCATGGCAGTTTAAATACTTAGAATACTAGCTGTCTGTCAAAAGCGTTCATATTTGGGCTAAYTCGTTCTAAGGGCTGAATTCTCAATGGTCCAAGTAAAGAAAATGCAGTATAGTAAGCTAATTACAGACAGCAACTACAAAGAATGGAAAATATCTATTTGACAGTCTTAGATTGACCAAAAAAAGAACCCAAACTGAACAAATGTATCCAGTAAATTCACAAACACACRTAATATTACATCCAAGACATTATTTAAAACCATTATTATTCATCAGATAAGCACTAAAAGGCTAGAAGATAGTAAAACTAATACTGATTTAATGGGCATTGAGGCAAGATTTCCTTTCATGCTTAGAAACAAAGGCTTGATTTACCATACAGTAGACATACTTTGCTCTGAARACAGAATTTTTGATTTCCTCACAAACCCTCTAGTGCAGTCAGTACCGTAGTATCAGCATGTAGGCTCAAGCTGTGCTAATGCAGATCTATATCAATGTTACAATTTAAAGAAAAAATCTCTCTATATAAAATACATGAAAATATACTCTCTAATTATTATAGCTGTGCAACTGAAGTAATGGCAAGCTTAAGCTGCTACACCTGTAAGCCACTACATAACACGAAAAGAACTAATGGGTGCTGTTGACATAGGGAACTTGCAYGAATACTTAGAAGAGGTACACACAATAGGAGATCATAATCAGCAGCAGAATGCATGACACAATGTGTAAAGAACTAATTGCTTACATGTAAAAGAATCATTGCTTGAACCTTTCTGGTGTCAGACCATTGGACGTTTGGACTCCACTGGGGATTATATGATAACATGTACTTACCATTATGCTTTCCATATACAACAAAGCTCTGCAAAAGGACGCATTAGTGACAAATTTAATATGAAACTGAGTTGTGTCACTGGGAAAAACTGAGAGAGCGGTCCATGGAAGAAGTGGGATTAAACACTTGTGCTCAGCTTTGCCCTGTGCCATGAGCAAGTAGCTATACCAAATAGTATAAATCTCAGATAGCCAGTAGTTCCTGAAGATTAGGAGTGACCAGTGCAACAGACTGGCCACTGGGACAAACAAATCTTCATGGGAACTGTGAACACTGCAGAACATCTTGGAAGCAAGGGGGAAGTTTTCATCCTGAGAAGCAAGGCATGCATGTGTGCATGCTCCCCTGCTCCCCAAACATGCACAAAATTATGGTAAAAATATAGTTACTAATTTTGGGTGTCCAATTTAAATATCTATATTTGGATTTTTGTGATTACTTATCACTGTGTGGTTATTTAAACATTCAAAATACAATTGTTGACTTCAAAGTTATAACAATAAGCAACTCTATTAATTGGCTTTCAAACCTAAGGCACCTACAAATTGAGAAAAATATAATTTAGCATCTCTGTGAACAATTTAGTTTAAGTTTAGTTAATTAGAAAATTTATGGAGATAGAAAGGAACATCACTTACCAACAACTGGAGTTTCTTCAAGGAACATAGTCTTATATGCACACACACACACACACACACACACACACACACATATATATATATTCAACGTGTATGAATTACATTGACCCCAGCATTATCCATAGCTCGCTCACTCCTTCCATCTCTCCACGGGAAACAAGTTAGACTTTAAAAGCTCAGTTCCAAAAATTAATTCTTAAAATGCTGTCCTACTCATGGTCCATTAGCTTGAGCCAATTCAGATTGTCTGCTGGACTCTTCAGCACCCATGAGACAGAAGTTACTGTTGAATAAATCTAGTGCTGATGAACAGAGATTAAATCTAAACCATTTTCTGACAAAAGAAGAGATGTCCTGTCATCCTTCATGTGTCTGTTCACAGTGTGGTGTCTGTCAGAAACTAAATGTGACATTGCTTGGCATGAAATACATTCTGAAGGGCTTGCACCTCCAGCAAACGGTACTCCTGCAGTGACTGGAGACCCATCTTCTGAAGTTGTCTGAATGAGCTGTCCAGCTGACCAAAGCAGCACAACTACTGCTTGGAAGAGGGTTAGGAATAAAGATGCATTCCCTTCTAACTATTGGATGGGACCTCCCATGATCAAAAATGAGTCCAAATCTGTCTGCAAAATTGTGGTCAATGCAGTTACAAGGTGTCTTTCAGAATTATTTCAATCAAAAGCAAAAGGTAACATTTTGCAAGGTCATGCCAGTATTACCAATTTCACCTGAGTATGCAGACATGTTCACATAAACATAGACTCCAATCTGGTCCAATGCATTCAGACAAAACTTCAAACTGTAGTAGACTAAGTCCTCCAGCCCTCAGTGGAATTGTCATAAGGTCATCTGCTAATCAGCAAACCTAGGGCAATATTTGCAAATTCTGTCTTCTAAAGCATGGTTAGATGAGATTTTTTTCCCCTCCATGGGCAGTGCAACATCCAAAGGATCAAAGATATACCGAGTGAAGTGTAGGAAACTCTATCCCTGCTCAAGGGAACTGCTGTTCACTAATCAGTCACTAATGCAAGCATAAAAAGCCATTCCGCTCTCCTGAAAATTGACAACTATTGTCACAACGACCCTGGCAGAGAATCTCAGGGCCACAGAGGGCTGGAATAGCATTACTCTATACCGATTTTGGATCTGGACCAGGACAAATTGAAGATAATTTCTCAAAACAGTCAAATTGCCATTTATAGGTAAGCATTCTGCAGATAAAGTAATGCAAAACAAGATATAGCAGCTAACGACACCAGGACTGTTCCATTTCACAAATGAAAGCATTCAGCTTCCCGTCAGTCACAAATGGGTCTTCACCTTCTGTTCTTTTTGACAATACAAAATACTTCCAATAAAATACTTAGGTTGAGAAAAAATATTTCAGTGATCCTTATGGCTTATAGTGTAGCTGCCTCTGGTTGATGCAAATTCTGGTGGGAAGGACTCCTGAAGCCTGCCAGGGAAGGTGAATTGTAAGGCAGCGTGAATCCATCCTCTAATTGCTGAAGATGGTGTTGCCACGCATAGGTGTCTGAGAAGATAAAATTCCAGACCAAAGAGAGCCTTCACTTCATATCTGAAGAAAGACTTGTGCGCCCCACAGCAGCTTGTAACAGAAACCTAGAAGTCAGAAGGCCCTCTTATCTTATCTGAGGAAATACAATCACCTGAAGCATGAAGTTTATCAAATATCAGGTGTTGGTAGCAGGATACCAGAACCTAGTAATTCATGACAATGTTCAGCAGGCTCTGTGGGTACTTGAAAGATTAAACTACCCATCAGGGGAAAAAGAACAAAAATAAATAAATAAAAAACAACAAAGACCCTCACACAGCAAGGTTGTTAAGTACAATTCACCCATGCACTGACAATGGGAAGTTGGAACGAGGTAGTTAGAAGGAATATCAAAAGCACGTGTACAAGCTGAGGGTCTGTCATTACTCCAAACTTGAGCAACATACAAAGCAATGACTGACAAAGCTTCTGGACTAGGAGCAGTATGGCATCATTCATCATTACTGCCAGATGGGCCAGCACAGGCTACTACAAAATATCCACCAAGCTTGGAACCAGACCCTGACAGAACAACAAAAATTAGCCACATCTTTTTCTTAGCAACTTATGGTGCTCTGACAGCTGAAGTCAGAGTATACAATTTCTCCAAAATAAAGCAGATTCTTTTCATGCCATTTGCAGGGCAGGGGAAGTACTAAATAACGCTGCATGCTAGGCTAGATGAGAATTAGAGTCTGATTTTTATCTATATCACTATCTCTATGACCAACGTAAGTAAAAAAAAAAGTTTAAGTCAGAATTGCAATGCCAAGCATTAATCTTCCATGGTTTCTGGTGCCTTTAGCTAAGCTTTAATTTTAGTCCATGAAAATGCTTCAGTTAAGCCACACTCTACCTCACTTTCTCCAAATACCTTCCTATTTCTGCAAGAAATGATGCAGGTTCCAGGGACGACAGCTTGTTTCAATACAGAGCCGTGATTCACACTGAGAGCAGCTCCATCCAGTACACTCAGTAAAGCCTGACTTAGGTGAATAACAAATATATACATACTAATGTGCTAAATGTTTAGAGGAGCTTTAGTTCTGGCACTTTCTATCTTTTGCTTGCAAACTTGATAATCTTCTTCAATTGAGTTTATACATACTTTGTTAAACAGATTGAAAAACACTTCCTTTTTCATCTTTTATTTTGCATGCCCAACCAGGAGCCATAAGGTACAGTGCAGTATGGTCTTTACATCCACGGCATTGACCTCTGTTATCTGAGATAACAGAATAAATAATTGCAATGACAGGTTGTCATGCTCCATAYGACAAAACTGTGAAGACAGTGGATTTCCCAAAGCACAAATGCCAAGGCACAACTTTGGATTCTCAACCAGGGTTTAGAAGAGAGCATGATCTGCTGCACGCAGACTCTTTTGCCTATTCCCTCCAACCTGTAATTACTTCTGTCCCACAGTCTCCAGCTCACCTTTTCCCACCCATGTGCATTACTTGTGCAATCCCAGTTTGCACTTGTCATGGCTTCTGCTTTATTGGGAGTCTCCACCAGCAACCTACTATCATACAGTTTATTTCTTACTCCTGACCAAGTCCCAGTCACCTGCCTCAAGGTCTTACCTCCCACACTTCACATTCTTCTCCAATTTCTGTCTTTTTTCTTCCCTCTGTCAACCAGATCTCAGTTTCCTCCCAAAGCCACATGGCCCTTTGATCCCTCACATATAATGCTCAGGGACCAGTAGAGGAGCTACTATGAAACATGGAACAAATGTCAGATTTGATCTTAAAGAGAGGGCTGGCCTGAGAGATTAGAAAAGATCTGAGCTTCTTTACTCACATGCCTGCTCACTTTGGAGACTTTGCATACAGGCAATCCTATCAAAAACAGGATCTGTGAGGGGATAATCTACAATCTAATCAACACCAGAAACAAAAATACTGGATATTCATAGGCCTACAAAAGCCCTAAGAGTAACCTATTCTACCACACCGCTCCAGACAGAACCATCCATGTTTCACAGAATCACAGAAGGGTTGAGGTTGGATGGGACCTCCGGAAATCTAGTCCAACCTCCCTGCTCAAGCAGGATCACCTAGAGCATATTAGACAGGTTGCATCCAGGCAGGCCTTGAAGATCTTCAGAGAAGGAGACTCCACAACCTCTCTGGGCAACCTGGTCCAGTGCTCCATCACTCCCACAATAAAGAAGTACTTCCATATATTCAGGTGGAACTTCCTGTGTTTCAATTTGTGCCTGTTGCCTCTTGTCCTGCCGCTTGGCACCACTGAAAAGAGTTCAGCCCCATCCTCCTGACATCCTCCCTTCAGGTACTCATACACACTGATAAGATCCGCCCCCTCAGTCTTCTCTTCCCCAGGCTGAAGAGGCCCAGCTCTCGCAGCCGTTCCTCGTAGGGCAGATGCTCCAGCCCTCTGATCATCTTCATAGCCCTACGCTTGACTCCCTCCAGTAGCTCCATGTCTCTTGTCCCAGGGAGCCCAGAACTGGACGCAGGACTCGAGATGAGGCCTCCCCAGGGCTGAGTAAAGGGGCAGGATCACCTCCCTCGACCTGCTGGCAACACTCTTCCTAATGCACCCCAGGAGACCATTGGCCTTCCTGGCCACAAGGGCACATTGCTGGCTCATAGTCAACTTGTCATCCACCAGCACTCCCAGATCCTTCTCTGCAGAGCTGCTCTCCAGAAGGTCAGCCCCCAGCCTGTACTGGTGCATAGGGTTGTTTCTCCTTAGATGCAGGACCCTGCACTTGCCCTTGTTGAACCTGATGAGGTTCCTCTCCACCCAACTTTTCAGCCTGTTCTGATCTGGATATTTATGTTGTTCCTGACTAACATTTGGATAACTTTTCATGAAGTTAAAATCCTCAAAATCTTAATTCAATACTCTATTCCATTGCTTCAGTTTTGTGAATGCTATATCTATTACATATTGCCTGATCCAGCATGGACATGGTCCACATTGGTCCATAACAGCTTTGTGGCATTTGAAGGTTTTCATGTCTTGCTTTCCCTGTTACTCTTCTTTCAGTGGAGCTGAAACAGCTCCAGTTCTTTCAGCCTTTCTTTATAGGCCATGTTTTCTAAATCCTCAATTATTTTCATTCTTCTGTGGATTCTTTCCAATTGGTCTGCATTGTTCTTGGAAGCATGCACTCCAATTGGGTACAGTGTTACGCTTGAGGTGGACTACTGAATGGAGCAGAATTATCAGTTCTCACGTCTTCCATGTTGTTGTCCTATCTATATGTCACAATATGACATTCGTCTTTACTGCAGCAATCTGATGTTGTTAATTTATCACCATAACTCACAATGTAATCCACCACAAACCCTAGCTGCTTTCTAGAGAATTACTACTGAAGCCTGTAATTATACAATACTTGTTCTATTGAATCTTAATTTTAATTCTCTCTTCCAGCATATACACAGCTCCTCTTAGACTGTATGTCAACTGCAGGTGTAAAGCACCACTGAGGTCACTGTTGAAAATATTTTATAGTAGTGGATGTCGAATAAAGGTGGAACGTCTTATTATATATGCTACAGATTTTTATGTGTGAATATGTGAAAGCTACAATATTCTGAAGAYGTAGAAAATTTGGTCAGACTTTCATGAAGATAGTGAAAATGCATTCCCTTGCCAACTGCATACTGCCTTATCAGGATCTGGCACCTAGATACAAAATAGAATGACACTACTATGTTTTTGAAAGGTCTTAGGAATTTTTTTAACATGGCAAAACAGTTATTCTATTATATAGAATATAGAATAATTATATAGAATTATTCTAATTCTCAATTAAGCCATTAACTACAGCCCAAAAGGCTAAAATCTTGCAAAGCCATAAGCAACATAAACCAGATTTTACAATGGGGAAGATGGATCAATCTTGTTGGCAGATGGTCCAACTAAACCTAACCTCAATACATGTCCACCAATAGATACTCATAAGATACTCATAGGTACTGTGAACTTACACAGTTTTCATTCACTGTTTTTCTCTCTCTTCTATATTGAGCCAGGTTGTTTCATAGCTTATTGTAATTGTACTTTTATTTTTCTGTGCTAGAGTTTCAAACATGGCTTTATTAAAGGTCGCAGAGAAAGACCGTGTTACTTTGAAGMAAATCAGTTTTCTTTGAAAAGGAACATGAAAGTCAGCATCTTGTACAGTTCAGTTCATTTTAATTCCTTTCATTACATACCTTTCAAGTTACAATAAACATAATCTCTTATATGCAACATACAAGAAACCTTACCATAAAGCCAATAGATTGAGCTGCTTTTTTTATGCTGTCCAAGTCTGACTGCTGACTTTCAAAGTATGCTGACTACTGAAAAAAACCATTCAAGATGATCAGCAATACAATTTCCTTACAACTTTTTCCACACCCACATACTAGAGTGCAAGGAAAGCTTTTATTCATTTGGATTGTTTTCATAGAGCTTTTCTTAAAGCAATATACTTGAAGAAAATAATGCTTAGACCAGTATTATTGTTAAAATGATAAATATAGCTATTTCAAAGCATTTAGGGGATATGAAGTGTTTGACAACCGATTTTACTATATAAATGTTACTGATAATAAATGAAAGTAGCTGACAAAAAAGTCTTAACTACACTTGCTTAGCTAAATCATTCAGTCCCATCAAATATATGACTGTTTTCTTAGATGGCCTTGTCTTTCTGAAACTTCTTGTAATTCTGTAATTTGGCATACAGCATGCATATATAAAGGAGAAATTAAACTATGGTCAAAAAAATGTATTAATTTACTTTATACCTTTATAATAGCATTTGACTTATCTTTGCTTAATGTGTTGTGCAACTGCAGCTTAAGCCATTTACCCAGGATAATATGCAGAAAGTTCTTTATATTTTTCTTCCCTTTAAACTTAATTAATAAGTCACTATAACTCAGCCTATGTAACATACTGGTTCTTGAATAGCATTAATTAAAAATTGCTTGTTACAGGTCAATTGCATTCCTTTATAAGACTTTATCAATATAAGCCATTTACATTTACTGAATGTAAATAAGTGTACATACACTGTATGCTTCTGAGAAAATATATTTTTGTTCTTAGTCTAAGAAATAAAATAGTACGCAATGTAGACAATCAAAAGGAATGAAAGTCCCTTCAGGAAGTGATATAAAACAATAAGTGTAAGATCTGCACAATAACTCATTGTTTCCTAAAAGACAGGACTCACAGAATCTCCATGGAAACAAGCACACATTTTATCCATCACTAATTGATTTAAATAACAGATAAAGAAATAGAAATTGGCCTGTCCAATGAAAGCACTAATATAGTTAAAGTTAACACTATAACTTCTTGTTGCCTTTTATAATGTTATTCAAGATGGATGCATTCTATTCTACCACACAATTCATACAACTCTATTTAATCTTATTCAGATACACAGGGTGCATATTAATGAAAAATCATAGGTGTTTAGAGTATTTCAATATTTATATCACACTGAAGGACATTATTATGCAACTATATTGCCCTGAGATACCTAAGAAATTTACTGTACTTTTCTAACACAACAGTAGGTTTATCCATATTTGCTATAATTCTCTTATTTGGGCTTTTAAAAAACAAAGGACTCTCGCATTGATTTTGTGCTAAAAAGCAGAGTCAGCTATTTTCCAATATGAATAATTCAGAATCTGAAAAAATATTTTTCTTGTCCTGTCTTATGAGAAAAAAGACATGATGCAGTCAATTTAAACACATGCTATCTAAATAAAAGTTATATTTGTGCTAACTTTATTTTAATAAAACAACCACGTATATTCATAATTTCATTATCCTTTTTCTTTCAACTCTTATTATGCCATGTATTTCTTATTTAAAGAGAGCTTAACTGACACATCCATGCCAGGAATACATCGAACCAACCCAAGCTTCACCACTCATGTGGTATCTCAGTTTTCAGAGACTGACTGAGATACTGGCAAAACAGCATTCAGAATGACTACTAGGCAAAGCAGAAGAAACCTCAGAACTTTAGAATTCTTATTATAGCAACCAGAAGCATGAAACTAAAATAAATGATGCTTTTTAGTATCTGCAATTAAAACAAAGTATTGTTGCCAAAGTAACAGTCCCCTTTTAAAGTAAATCTATTTCGTTTTAGTTTGCAGTAATTGGAGGTTAAAAAAATAAATTAATCTATCTAATGGATTAACAAGTCAGCACTGCAAACACCTGTAAAACATCACAAGGCAACAGACCCAAAAGCAACTATAAGAAATAAAAAAAATCCCAGTTAATGCCTTACCATAGAACACAGCAAGAGCATTCATAATTTACACAAATTGTGTTTGCTACCAGTGCAATTTTATAAATCACATTACACAACATACAGGAAAGAATATTCATTTCTTATAAATGTGAAACAATTCTTTCTAAATGCTGGACTGTCCACATGGATATTTGAAAAGAGTGCTTAGATTTAGAACAGTATGTTCTGAGACATACTTTCTTTTTGGGAGGGAGAAACGCCCCGATATCAAAAAGTAGCAATCTCTTTGCTAAGTACCATATTGATTAGTAAAGATTTTGGGGGAATCCTTATAATTAGCAAACTCTGACATAAGTACATAATAAATCACTTTCATGTAAAGTTTCTATACTCTTCCTAGATGCCTCTCTCTTAAATTTGAGTTCACTGTTGAATAAAGTATTCAAAACCAAGCACCTCTTATCTGCTAGATTGATGGCAAACAAGAAAGAGTTGGATTTTTTAATTTGATGATTCCTAACCTGTATTCAGATCACATAAAGTAAGCTATACGCATAGCTGCTAATCACAGCCCATGTTAAAATATATCAGTACCTTTGTTGAAGACGCTTACAATAACATTTATGTCCACTGATTAGTGTTTTGATGTAATTAATGGTCCGTACGAGGTGCAATTAGAATTATTTTGGTGATGGGAGTACTTGAGCGTGCATTACTAAGTATTAAATTAAAAAAATCAATTCTAATCCCTATTTATTATCCTTAATCTAATAAAATACAGGACCTAGTAAGCATTTTTGCTATTGGGTGGCTAAATCTCCTAAAATTTTAAAAATAAAGGTCCTCTCATATAATTGCTATACGCAGTTCATGGAACATACACACAATCTGTTTAGGAATATAACAAAATTAAACTACTACAGAATATTTGCTATCAGGCCTACGATTGTAAATTACACTTACCTTTCTCTTTGCTCACCATCCCCCATACAACCAATAGCAGATCAGGTTCAGTACCATTATTGTCAGGCATATTAAATTTTCAGGATGCACAGTTGTGGCTTCCAGGTCTCTATTTACTCCTTGAACTCTGTTTCACTGGGCATTTTTACACTTAAAATAACAGACTAGGGGTATAACAATGTTTTGTGAACTACAGCTACAGATATGCAAATTTGTGAGATCTGTTCATGTTAATACCAGCAAAATGAGTAAAAACACCTAAACCTCATTCACTAAAAATCTCTTAATGATATATAACAAAAAGATTAAAGTAATATTTTTATCTCAAAAAGAGACATTTTCTAATAGAAGAGATTGTGTAAGAAACCAATTTTCCATGAGAGTTATTATTACCTTTAGCTTACCTGCTTCAGTCTTAAGAAAAAGGTAGGAAACAGAAACCATGTACTACTGTCTTTCAACCATGAAAAGCAGCAGATTTCATAGCTCATTAAAACGTGATGGCAGTTATGTGATAAATGGCTTACAGGAGCTTAAACAAAGCAATGCAGCCCTTGAGAAGCATACTGTGCAACAAAGTCATCTTTCTGACAGACTGTGCTTTTCAGCAAAGCTCAAAGAATACAGGATTCTTTGGGAAAACACTAACAAAGGAAAGAGAGAAGAAATTTTTAAAAACAGCAATCATTGAATTCTCTGGCGGCAACAAAGTAGCACCACCTGAAAATCACCACATGCATTCTTACTCCTTTCATTTAACAAAGATAGTTGAGCATTGGCATATAGCTACTTACATGTGCTATCTTTTTGGCTCTCCTCACTGTGCATTCAGCTGCCGCTAGCATATACATGGCTACAATTCCTTTTTATTGGCATTCCAAAACGAAATACCACACGTAGCAAAACCGGCTCCCCGCCTCAGACGCGGCATCAKCAGCAGCAGGCAGCCCTCCCTCAGCAGGGCCGGAACGGCAGCCGCGGCTAACAATAGAAGGYAGCCCCGACGGGTACCCAGCCCGAAACCCAGCACCTGCCGGGCGAAGGCAAAGACAGGCTAACGCCTGAGTGCCAAGGTCAGGATGCAAAGCAGCATGCTCAGCTGCAACAGCTTCGGGCTGGGGAAAGCCTGGCACTGAAGCAGCAATTCGTGAAGGAGACAAAAAAGGTCCTACCTGTTTTCCCTCGCTCGTTTGGCAAGAAGCGACCGAGGAAAGGGTGGTTTCCTCTTGCAGTGGATGCAGCAGCAGCAGCAGCAGCCGCCCAGCGCGCCTCAAGCAGCCTCCCCGGCTCCCCCCGCGGCTGCCCCCCCATGGCGATGCAGGCGCCGCCGCCGCTCACATGCGCCCTGCAGCCCGCCTCGCCCCGCGGCGGCCGCGCCGCCTCACCAAGCCCCCGGCACGCCGCATCCTGCCCGCCCTTTGCCTCCACCACCCAAACCCATCGCTTCGCTCTCGACCTCGTGTTCAACTCCTTTCTTTGGGAAGAAAGGCACAGGCTGGATTTATCGGGATTCAGSCGGATCCTACTAATGTTTGTATCCATGCAGACCCCCCTCCCATTGCAACGCCCCAAGAGAGCAGCCCTGCAGCCCTGACTGCACCCAGGCTCTGGAGGCTGATTTGCTCTCATGAGGCACTAAATCCCAAATCTGAATCTGCTGCTTAGCTAGCACTGTATCGGGACAAYTTTTGATCCCTCTCATTTACCAAGCAAAGAGAGAAATAACAAAAAATAACCCCCCCAAACCAGCTGTTCCCCACCACAGCCACAAGGGAAACACCCTCCCTTCTTTTCCACATCCTTAAAACTGGTGGCTGTCAGCTCTTTKGGGGCCCCACGCCTCCTGCTCTGCTATCGACGCTGAGATTTTACCAGTGCTGGACACCACTTCTGGATACATTYTCCACAGAGAGCGCAGCAAAGCCAGATCTTGCACTTAGTCCTATCCCTGCTGCCACTTGTTTGCTCAAAACTGATCATGTGATTCTTGTTCTTCCACCACTGAGAAAGAAAACTTATTCTACCAGTCAACTATCTCAATTCAGATGCACCTATGGACAAAATGCCACTCAGYTTTGGATTCTACTTGCTCCTTAACTATCTGGCCCAGTCAAAAGTGTTCCTTCTGCTATTCTTAAAAGGAACTGCATCTTACAGAAACATAGCACTTACACTACATCAGACCAAAGATCTATATTGCACATTCTTCTGTATCTGTGACCCATACTGCATATTAAAGGAAAAATATATGTACAGGCAAGCTTTTACCGTTACATTTTTAGAAAACCYGCCCACTCACTAGCGATTTGCAGCTCAGTGAACTCCTGAGACACAGGTGTTATTTGTGCAAAAGATTARCTGTATGTCTCTGGAATAAGCATTAATTAAGTGCTAGAAGGCATTTTTTTCACCTGCAGTGTTGTACTGATGACCAGTCATATAAGCCATAAGAGGTGCATTCCATTCCCCTTCAGTCCTTTTGCTGCTGAAGTCATAGCAAACAGGGCATGATATCTTTAACAGATGCACCAGAAATGAAGCTGTACACACCAGATCCAGTATCTGGAGGGATGWTAAGTATGTTAAACGCATCTTTGTATTAGTAACTTTTTATATATGGATACAAAAATCCCTTAACTATCAGATTTTGCAGCACTCCATTGAAGGATTCATTTTTTTTAGTTGTGTTTCATTTTTGTGCTGTAAAATGCTTACACATTTTTGAGCAGTAGAATTTGGCAGTATAGATGCAAAGTTTCCACAGTAACCATCAGAATACAAGTAAATTCTGCTTTTACGAGGTCCTTCCAATAACTTCAATTACTCAATTTATTTCAGATCTTGTTTTGACAAAGATCAATTTTACATTTTCATGGAGGAGAAAAATAAGCTAAAGTAAGATTTTTTTTTTCTTAAGAAGTGACACTTTCTGTAAAGTAATGCAATAGTAAGCCTCACTGGAAAAATTGTGGATGAGCTTTAAGAACAGATGGCTTTATTATTAGTTGTTCCACTCTGAGCCTATTAGAAGTATCTAGACTTTTTATGGAATAATCCTAACTTGCCAATGTTAGGGATCGTTAGGGAAGACATCAGTCCACTAGGTGGTGCAAATACACCACTTAAAAACGCGGAGCAGGCTGCTCGGAGTGGGGGGTAATTTCTCTCCCATTCAGCACATTTTCATTGATCCATTTATTCAAAACAAAAGCATATAAAAAAGGTTACACACGCAGCTGTTGTCCAGTAACCCACATCCCTCTCTCTCTCTTATAGAAAAAAAAAAAAAAAAAAAAAAGAGAGAGAGAATGTCAAGGTGTTCTTCGTACTTCCAGCCTCAAAGAAAAAAGGTACAAACTTCCTAAAAAATAGCATTTGCTCCTGTAGACTTCCTGTCTTACCAACACCAGAACAAGCATGCTGTAACTCATTTCTGTATTTCTGTGTCTGCATTCAAGAAAATATGGCTGTCACTTCTCARTGACATTCTCACTTTCTCCCTTTCCTCCATTTCCCATCATAGTATTCTAGTTAATTTAAACTATCTAATTCCCTCATCGCTGACTCGGAATGATAAAGGAAGCATCCCTGACAAATACCTGGTGAAGCAACTCTGCTCAAATGATGCTGAGCTAGCACCACAAACAGGTAGGATAGGCAAAAATAACACAAAATATACCAAAACTCATGATCTACCTGAGCTCTAATATAGATAAATCCTAAACTGAGCCAAAATAATGGTAATGCTATTATTTTTATCTTGATAATTTAAAATAAGAAAATGAAAGCTAATATAGGAAATAAAGTATGATTTCACAGCAGATACAGGGACGTTAACCTAATCAGCTTACTGTTAGGAAAATTTCACAGAATTGCTGGAGTTGGAAGGGACCTCTGAACAGGGTCAACAAGAGCAGATTGCTCTAGTGTCACATTTTGAGTATCTCAAAGAATGCAGACTCCACAAGTTCTCTGGGCAACCTGCTCTAACATTTAACCATCCTCACCCTGAAAATGTATTTTCTTATGTTTAAAAGAATTTCCTGTATTGTGCCATTTGCCTCTTGCCCTTACACTGGGCATCACTGCGTAAGTCTCTCTCACTTTTTACTCTCCCCACTAATCAAGTTTTTTAAACATGATTGTAAGATTCCCCATGTGTCTTCTCTTTTCCAGGCTAAATAATTCCAGCTCTATCAATTCATGTATCAGATGCTTATTCATCTTTGTGGCCATCCACTGGACTTGCTTATGTACATCTATATCCTTCTTGTACTGGGGAGCCCAGAATTGGACTCAGCAYTCTGGATGTGGTCTCACCAGCACTCAGTAGAGGGTAAGGAACACCTCTATCGACCTGCTGGCAGCACTCTTCCTAATGCCACCCAGGATATCATTGGCCTTATATGTCACATAAGCATATTGCTGACTCATGATCAACTTGTCATCCACTATGTACTCTTCTGCAAAACTGCCTTCTATTCTCCCAGTTTTGTATCATCTACAAATTTGCTGAAGGTGCAGACTGTCCCACCATCCAGATCATTAATAAARATGCTAAGCAGTGTTGATCCCAGTATTGACCCCCTGGTGGACACAACTAATGACTGGCCTCTAGCTCTGGACTAAAGACACCCTTAGCCACTAAAGACAACCCTTTGACCCTGGCAGTTCAGCCACCTTTCAAGTCCACCTCACTGACCACTTATCTAGTCCATACTTCTTCAGCTTGTCTGCGTTGTAGAAGATAGTGCCAAAAGTCTTGCTAAATTCAAGATAAACCACAACCATTGCTCTCCCCTCACCCACTAAGCTGACTACTCCCGATCACTTTCTTGTTCTTCATATATTTAGAAATGGTCTCCTGGAGGATTTGCTCCATCACCATCCCAGGGATCAAGGTGAGGCTAACTGGGCTGTAAGTTCCCAGCTTCTCATTCTTGTCCTTCTTGAAAATAGCAGTGACATTTGGTTTCTTCCCGCCCTCAGGAACCTTTCCCTGATCACCATGACCTTTCAAAGATTATGAAGAGCGGCCTCACAGTGACACAATGACACTGGCCAGCACCACCAGCACTCGTGGATGCATCAGATCAGGTCCCATGAACTTGTGCATGTCCAGTCTGTTTAAATGTTCCCTGATCTGATCTTCCTCTTTTGAGCTACATACTTCCTCATGGTCCCAGGGTCTGAGGTTTCTGAAGGAAAATCTTACCAGTAAAGACTGAGGCACAGTAGGTTTTGGCTACCTTGGCCTTCTCCATGTCCTTTGTCACCAGGGCCCCTGCACTATTCAGCAGCAAGCCCACATTTTCACTCATCTTCCTTCTGCTGGTGATAACACTTACAGAAGCCATTCTTGTTGCCCTTCCTGTTCCTCACCAGATTTAACTCCACATGGGCTTTGGCTTTCCTAATCCCATCACTCCTGCACTGTCAGACAGCATCTCTGCATTCCCCCTGGGTCACTTGTCCATGCTTTCACTTCTTCTATGCTTCCTTTTAATGAGTTTATTCACGAGCTCCTAGTTCCTGACACCTTTGCTTGACTTCCTGGATGGACAATTCTTGAGCTTGGAGAAGATGATCCTTGAAAAAAAAAAAACACCAACCAGCTCTCCTGGACCCCTTATCTCTCCAGGGCTGTATTTTACATGTATCTCATATTTCATACAGGTCCCTGAACAGATTGCAGTCATCTCCCGAAATCCACGGTTATGATCCTGGTATTTATCTCATTTCCTCTTCCCAGAATCTTGAGTTCCACCATCTCATGGTTACTGCAGCTAAGGCTGGCCCTGACAAGTTCTTCCTTGTTTGTAAGTATGAGGTCCAGCAGAGTACCTCTCCTCATCAGCAACTCTATCACTTATCATGAAGTTATCAATGTCCTCCAGAAACCTTCTGGAGTGCCTGTGACCTTTTATGTTGTCCCTCCCACAGATATCAGGGTGGTTAATACCCCCATAAGGACCAGAGCCTGCAAACACGAGACTTCTTCCACTTGTTTGAAGGTGGCCTCATCTACTTTTCCTGATCAGCAAGTATGTATCAGACATCCACCACAATGTCACCCACATTGATCTGCCCTCTAATCATAACCTATAAGCTCTCAGCAGCTCTCATCATCCATCCCAAGGGCATTTCAACTGCTCTCTCTGCTTTGCCTTCCCAGTCTGTCCTTCCTAAAGAGCCTGTACCCATCCACTGCAGCACTCCAGTTATGTGAGTTATCCTACACCTCCGCGATCCCAATGAAACTGCAGCCCTGCAGCTGCATGCAGACCTCAAATTGCTTTCTTGTTCCCCAAGCTGCATGCATTAGTATACAGGCAGTTCAGAGGCATGCAGTCATGCTGATTTCCCAGAAAATGTATGAGTTTCTCTCAAAATGCTGTTGTCTCAGCACTTTTTTATTTGTGTGCATTACAGTTACAGAYGACCTCCTTCCATCCTCTTCTGTTGTTTTCAGGGCTGATTCCCGTCCACATCACTCTGCACCCTTTGCTAACCAACCTGGATCGCTACTTAATCACTTGTTTGTGGGTCCTCATCTCCTGCCCCATCATTTCTGGTTTAAAGCTCTCCTCAGCAGGTTGTCCAACCCATTGGCAAAGATGCTTGTGCCCCAAGAGGATCCTGTCCCTTCCTAGCAGTCCTCAGTCCTCCTTCCTAGCAGTCCTTGATGCTCAAAGAGGGTTCCCAAGGTTGTAAGGAATAATGCAGGATCCATCCACTCTTCTTCAAGTCCTTCCCCTTCACTGGCAGAATAGAGGAGAAAGCTACCTTGGGCCCCATGCTCCAGGAAAATATTCAGCTGTTTAACTGAGAGAGATTTCATCACTGTGTCATTCGCTATACACTTTCCCACTTGGAACAAACACAACAGCAGTTATATAGACTCAGTTTCTATTACTCAGTCAGAATTCATCACCTTCCATCCCTCACTGCAAGACTGGCATTGTGTTTTCTTCCATCAGAAGTACAGATTGAGATGATTCYGTTTACTTAAGGCAGGATTTCGACAAAATACTGAAAGAACATTAGTAAAGAATACAAATAGTAAGAACATAGAGAATCAGAAGAAAGTGGAGACTTGTAAAGATGAGATAAGAAGGAAATACTGTTGCTCATAGTTTTTATGAAAACGGAGTCTAATTGACTTCTCACATAYGAAACTGCTTTCCAGCCTTTTCAGCTGTGACCACAACCAGGTTTCTTGGGCTTTCAAAGATGCAGCACACTACTTGAAAGAGTTCATGCATCTGAATGACTTTTCCCTAGATTAGAATGCTAGCTCTTTAGGGTACATGTTGAATCTTACTTTCAGTACCCAATACACACACGTAATATAGTTCTGTATTTAAACAGAAAACAAAATAGTAGGATAAACTGTTTATCCMGAAAGCAAAATTATCATTCTTTTAAAAATACCCCAAAAAAGTAAATCTATCATTTTCTTAAGCAAAAAACTATTTCCTGAATAGTTGGGATGTTAATATTTGCATCATAGCTGAATACATAAATTCCCTTCACTAATGCTAAAATTTCAGATAAAAAAGAGGGAGATAAAATGTCAGTAGATAATTTCTTTTTGTTTCAATATCAATAAAGCTACACTCAACACTTTTTTTTTTATATAGCAGATGACTGAAATTAGTATTTTGCCTGATAAATGAGTGCAAGGCCATGCACAATTACTTATCACTATTTATTACTTATTAATGTTACTTATTATACTATATTTACACTATTAACACTACTGCTACACAAATACTTATCACTATGCTAGTATATCAACAGCAAGTAACACTGACAATGTCTAAGGGAAAAACATAAACAAAGCATATAGAAAAATTACCTCATTTTACAATAACCATACGTCTTTAAATCACATTTGCTATTTTACCCGTGCAAAAAATATAAATCAAACATTTCCTCTTGGRAACTTTAACTTTCTAAGAAAATGGTAGGCCAAGAGTACACCAGCAATGTCCTTGCATTCCCCATCCAGGGCATACACATCAGGACAACTTTCACCTCAGTTCCTCCTGGTAATACAGGATTTAAGTTTCATTGTTGTAACAGCAAGGAAACAGATCACAGCATATAGAAGGACTTGGTTTCTTCTGGACTTATTAGGCCTGCTGCCAGGTCCTCTATAATAGGACTGGAAATACATTGATCATACAAATATGGATATCTTATGATTATGAAAGATATCTCTCTGCTCATGGGACATCATATCCAAGATTCAATCATACGACCCAGATAAGTAAAWACATCTATTAACATCAAAACAGACATCCAATGAGCAGGATATCTGTTTATTGGATAGGTGACAGGATACATCTAGATACATAATTAGGATGAGGGCCACATCATACAACCTCAGTGCCTTCATTGCTAAGTAACAGGGGAGTTCCCAGGTGCACTTAYGTTCTACTGATGATATACAGATTACAAAAGATAGAGTCCAGAAATCTAACTATTAGGAGCAATCCGATCAAAATGACATTGGAGCTTAACATTTCCACTATGTGGTAATTCTGGATAAATGTATTCACTGAGGCCTGCAAAATATTTTCTAATATTAGAACATTTTTCAGGGGACTAACRCAGACTGCTAGTATTCTTGCAGTATGTACTTGCCACTTTCCTTGATATACCAACACTAAGTAACTCCTAGCACATCCTGAGACAAACAAAAATTCAGTCTTGAGCTGCTTTCCGCTGGACACACTTATCACRCTCACGAATCCTTCTCTGGGCTCATGTATCTGAAATCTCATCTATTTTTTTCCARTCATACCTCTCACCACAAACTCTGCTTTGTTAATATGCTTTGGCCACTGTGGGCATAATGCTGCTGGAAGAAATTTCTTGGCAATAACCTCAAAAGAAATAAAAAAATCCTGGAGATATTTCCACTATATGTTTCCTCTCAAACTGACACTAAAACTGGAACTGAGCGTTAAAAGAAATCTAGTTTATGAAACTTCCTTGCACCTTTACTCAAATATAATACTTAGCAGGTATATAAACTGCTTTAAAATTTAGATTAATTCAAATACTTATTTCATATTAAGACTCAAGAAATATTTGCTTAAGAAAAATTTGGGGAGAGAATCTCTCTCTTTGCTGTCAATATCATTTTTACCAAGAAGGGTTAATGTGCTGAGCAGATGGTACATTGCTTCAGGCTCAAGTGGTAGGCCTTTAAACCTGCTTATACAATATTTAAATCTCAAGAATGAAACATTTCCTCATAAGCTACTTGGAGGAAAAAACCCACAAAAATAACAAAAAAACCCCACATAATACCCCAGAGCTTTAGAAGTTTATAGCTGACATGGTTACTAGCTGAACATTCAAGAAGCCCATCAAAAATCCAGAAATCATTAAATGCATCTCTAGAGCTGATTCCACTAAATCAGAGTCAGTACCAAGCAAAACACTCTAGCTGAACACAGAGTAAGTAAATCTGAGTTTTGTTTGGCTTTGTTCTTTTTTAATGAATCCATTTTACACCTACATTGAACAGGTTCTCTCCACAAATAGCCTACAGATGTCTACAATCAACATTCGTAACATGTAGCGTGTGAGCAGATTTGTGTGAAAGAAGCAACATATCCTATGTGATACTACATTTGACTGAAAAGATAACCATGCTGGAGGATGAAAGTACAGGCTATAGCTCTAAAAATCGAAACCGCCACAGCTAATTATGATCTTTGCACTGCCCAAGATAAACATCTTGGGCAAAGGATCAACTGAAATTGGAATGTCTGTATACATAAGACTAAAAGATTAGGGCATCAAAGCAACACACCTTTTTTTTCTTACACTGTTAGCACAGAAAAAGAGGAATTATAAGGAAAAAGAGGAAGCAAGTCTGGGTCAGACTTGCTACACATGCATCAATTTCTCTATGAAGTATTTTAGATGGAAAGATGGAAGCCCTAATCTTAATCTTAAAAAATAAATAATAATAAWAAAAAAWMCTAGCATCACAGAGGAATCTGAAGCTTTCTCAGATTCCGAGTGAAAAAATTCAGAGGACAACTCAGGTCTTCCGAACGAACCCTACAATTGCTTATTTAACTTTAGATTAATCACCCAAATTTTAGGGACATCATGTAAAGCAGAAAAAATATTTTTAATTCTAAGAGGTTCTTAAAAAATATTCTGAGGTTTCTTCAAGGAATTCAGGCTTTAATCAGCTGGTAAAAACTGTCGTTTTATTCTTCAAAGATTCCTTTTTTTTTTTGTATTTGTATTACTGCTTCAGCTTTATTATTTTTCCAGGTGCTCCCCTCACCCCTGGCAGACACTAAAACAGACAACCAGCCTATTCCAACTTTTTCTATGACTTAATTAGGCTGCCCCACTGTGCTTTCAACTCACCCCAGATGAGGACTAAAACAGGTCATAAGGCTTCCTTGATCTTTTAATCTTCCAGAAGGTAAGGACAGCACAGAAGTTTCCTTGAGTTCAATTACTCCAGCAGAGTCCAAAACAATCATTTTAATATCCCTGACTTACAGAAGGCTTGTTTCATAAATGACATTCCAGTGATTTAAATCTTCCAAAATTTTTTACTCATTTTGTACTTTCTGAAATAAAATAATTGATTTTAAAGCAAAAATTGTATAACTTACTTCTGAGTTGCTAACAAAATATATTCATAATAACATATGAACAGAAGGTAAAATGACTGCCCTACTACAATCTGAATATTAATATCATTTCAGTTTTACAAAGCTAAATGAACATATGGACTTGAGCCACTGAAATAATACTAGTTTTATTATACCAGCTGTGCTGGACATTCCTCATTCTACATAACTAATTTTCACGCAAGTAGCATTATTAGAAGACGTGGAGGATTTTRCTTGTAATGTCAGAATAAGGTGTTATATGCAAAATAATTAAGATACTTAAAAGTTATCAATGAAGACACTGAGATCAGAAAAATAAGTTCTTTTCTCATTCTTAATGAACAGTTTCACCTGAATAACTGGTGTCGTTGGGAACTACTGACCCAATTAAATACAGTATTAAATTAATATCTAAATAAGACTAAGTAACAATGATCTCCCCATTCCTGTGGGAAATGAGTGACCTAAAGAACAAAAAAGTGCAAGATGCACCCATTGAAAACAGACAATTCCTTTCAGAGGCTTAGAAGCCTATGCTGATACAAGTATTTCAGGTTCTTCTGAACACGTGCTCTAAGTTGTTTTGAATAATTTAATACATACATAGACACACTGAATAAAATTCACAAAATACAATATATGAAAAATAAAATACATCTGTATAGCTGATAACAATTATCTATGAAGACGAGACAATAGTTCCAGTTAATACATTATTCTTTATTAATTTATAACTGTAACAATTTTAGTGCAAAATAGACAAAATATAAAAATTTWAAAAATTTCTTTCACATCATTTAATATGTTGCTTACATATTAAAGATGCTTGTAATTTTAGCTGGTGATCACAGTTTATTTAATGTGCAGCAAGTAGCACGTTACTAATTGTCAATGCAAGAATGCACAACAGTATACGTTTACCATTTCTAGTCCTCTGYGTAACACCAACCCATAGATATTTTATCAATCTGAATGGCACAATTATCAGAAAAAAATAGAACAATGATCTGCTACACAATTATCTGTATAAATGGACTTTAACAGTTTATCACAACATTCCATGTTAGTTGTGCCCTACTTCATAGYCCAAATTTGCTCTTCTCCTCTGCTAAGTATATCGTCTATTTTAAAGATTAGTTGTCACTGCACTTACCTAAYGTGTGTGTCATAATGTAAAGACCTGTGTCACCTCTCTAACAGCTTGAGCTCAACTGTGTGAAGGATTCCAGATTTTGTTCTGATCTTTTAAAAAGAAAATTTGAAAAATATCTCCAGATATGATTTGGAAATATGAACATAAAATCCTGTAGAATTAATTTTATARTATTTGAAGGATTTCAATACTTTTAAAAAATATCGTTTTTTCTTTCATTTTCATTTAATATTGGGAAAATACTTTAAAATTCATTTTCACAAAAGCATTAAAGAAAAGCAGATGAGTAATTCTATTACATGTCAAAAACGTTTATAAATAATGAGTCTATTCTTTAAGAAAAATCTACAGTAAACAACATGTATTCACGAAATACATTGGCATTCTTCATGGTATTTAAAAGTAATGATATGTAAACAGAAACACTTGTTAAAAACACAAATACACAGGAAACCAGTATCAGTATACACATATGTTGGCTCAGCAATTTTTAAGATAAATAAGCATGTTCTCCAATGTTCACATTGTAGAGGTTCATACTGTAAGATGAACCTCTGTAACCATATAAGATAAGCAATGGAAATAAAACAGTAAAATGAAAGCAAGAAGCTGTCCTATCAAGGACTTGTTTCCTTCTTGTAATTATTACATTAGGTTTGCAAAATAGCTTAGCCAGTCTTGATTAAAAAAAAAGAAAAAGAAAAAARRAAAAAAAACACAATTCAAAACAGTGAGCAAAACTCTAGTCAACCCAGATAACTGGAAAAGTAGAATTTTGCAAAGCTGATTATTTCAAAGGTTTTCACAAATTTTAAAAATAACAACTGATCTGAAGAAAACTCAGAGGTAGAATACATGTCAGCCTTCATAATTTTCAAAAATAAGTCCTTGTAACAAGGTAATGCTTCTATTGCTTAAGTATTGGTTATTCCTTGAAGCTCACATTTCTGGTGGAGAAAGAAAAAGTTTCAAAATAAAGCCATCTGCATATAATTCTTTTTACTAATTAAAATTAGAACAAGAAGTTATAATTAGATCTAATCTCTTCATGTTCTCATGTTAGCCAAAACCATAATACATATCATTCTTAATTAATTGCTCAAGTGAARAGAAAATTTCTGGAGAAGATTAAATCAAACTACAGAACAGTGTAATTACACAGTACCTTTACTGTGGCAAGCTCCCAAGAAGGAATAAATAAGTAATGTCAATAAGAAAGATGGTGATGGTAATATAGAGATCATTCTAATGTAAAAATTGATTAATAGGTTGAGAAGGCAATATAGTAAAARTTAATCTGTATGTGAATGCAGTTGTTAAAAAGCACTTTCTTTAAAAATATACACTTCATGAAAACATGAATTCCCTGATAATATATGGCATAGARTTGTCATTGTTAAAAGGGAATAAATAAACTTAAGAATAAAAATGGTACACCCTACAATATTCCTCAGATAAAGCAACTGGACTATTTATATTGCTTTTGGACAAAAGGCAATATATTTTGACTCGCTGTAAACTATGGAAGAATACAGACAATTCTCTAATTATGCTACTTATTCTCAAAAACATATCATCTAATAGCCTGTCAAGAATGAGACAAAAAGCAATCTGCCAATTACTGTGCAAAATATTGGTCTGCAGGACAAGAGGATATGTCCAACAGCTTGGCAGCAGAGCAAAAGTYGTAAGTGCTATATCATACCCCACTATTCATATCTCATCTGCTACAGCTTTCCTTTTTAACTCTCTGGCCATAAACTCTCAGAAAGAAAAAAAGAAAAAAATTGCCTAGAAATGTGGATCATATGCCAGTCCAAAAAAGCAAGCCTGAGGACAAGCCATATGTATTTACCAATATGAAAAAAGTCTGAACTCTCACCAGTCTTGAATTGTCTCTGGAGTTTAGCAATTAACTAGTTAGGTTTGTGAGCACACATCGCAATTTCCTGAAACAATCACTGTTTATCTCTCTCCATCTTTTAACTCCTTACTGAGATGTATGATATAGTATGGAAGAGGCAAGATGTAAAGTTAATAATCAGGCCTCTAACACCAAACAGACATTATCTAAAACACAAATGATTTCTAAAAGTAGAAAAATGACACTGAAAATGAACAGATGAGAAGCTGATTATGATTTACTTTTGGCAGACTTTGAAGACCATAACTTTAGATATTAATAATCTTCAAGTGCAAATAGGAAAAAATASATTCTGATTATTCTTAGACACTTCTTTGGAGACAGCTTCATCTAATGTGTCAGGATCAAATGTATTTTAGTTAAACTTTCTCCTGCAGAGTGTCTTTCCTTCACTGATGTAATTGAGAGAATTTTGTGGTTCACCTCCTAACATGAATCATTTGTTGGTTGGACTTAAGTAACAAAAAGAATAAATTGACAATATATGTTYGGACATAACTACTGACAATAATAAGTCAAACTGGGTTTGAAAACTGTCAGCTGATGCAAAACCATTAAAAAAAAGGAATCCGAGTGTCATACAGTCTTTAGAGARCACTCTGCAGCTAACATTACTAGTCAATATTTTACTGTATCAGACTCAACAAAATAAAGAACTTAACATCTCCTAAAATGTTTAAGGATTTAGTATAATTTAAAAAGTAAATATTTACAAACAGTTTAAATTCAACTCATATTGAAACAATTAATCTGATAAAAATCAAATTACTTACTTTTCAGGTACTGCTCGATCAGCTGTCCTTATGGCGGCACGCTCTGGAGAATGTGAAGGAGACCTTAGTGTTGWACTGAGAGGAGGCGAAGCGCGTAACGATGATGTAGAGAGGCCATGTCGACGCATCTCCTGAATTGCACGCTCTCTATCAACAGATAATAGTTTCAGTCACATAACAACTTTGGTACTACAGCATATTAGAGGAAGAAAAATTAACTTTTTCCCATGTTTTTTTCTTAGTGATACTTGCAACGCTTTACAAAGAGCCTTGCTTTCTTACAACATTACTCAATTTTCTTCTTGTTTTCATGGGAAAGAGAAAAAAAAAATTAAGTGATAATAAATTCACAAACTTTAGGAGGGAATTCAGAAAGTGTGTAACTGAGCAGTTTTCAACTTGAGAATGTTAGATTTTTGCATGACACTGGAAACACAAATTTCCATAAACTTTCCCAGTATTTTAAAAAAAATCAACAGTATCAAAGATGAAAAAGAAGTCACCTTACTATGAAATAAACAGCCCCTTACCGTTCAAATCGTTCAGTTGTTAGCTGTCTTTTCAAAACATCATAGTCTGTCTGCAGCTGTGCTACTTTACTTCGAAGAATAGAAACCTCTCTGTTATGACTGTTTCTACCAAAAAAAAAAAAGTAAAAAAAGTTTTATTTGAACACTGTCAGCTAGGAGCTTAGACGAATTAGTGCAAACAAGAACGAAAAGAGATATTTAACAAGTTGCTTCACATAGCCCAAAACAGAAACAAATCTGAAGCAGTGAGAACAGAGTAAATAYAACAGTATGTTTCTGGAAGCAACTGAAGTCAGAAAGGAGTGAGAAGCTGGAAAGCCTCTCACTATGTTCTTACTATAGTACATGATATTCTTTTTCGGACAAAATTAAACATAGATATCTTTTATAATAACACAYGAAAAATGATTGTTTATTGATTTACTAGCCTCGGTTGTAATATGAGAAGGTCCTTAGGTGTACATTTAAGAAGAAGAAAAACGGTAATAGCTATCCACAAAATCACAGAAGTAACAGATACAGTTTCAGTAAAAAGTATATCAAGCAGGCTACAACTGTGTGGCTAGAAATAAGCATAACTGAATCAAATTTAAGTAGAACTGGTATAAAGCAAACTCAGACCAGCTATCTCTTGATTGGGCCTAATCAGTTCAATCGCAAGAATTAGAAAGAAAAGTAGCTTTGTCAATCTTAAACAACAATTAAATGTACTTCTCAGTTAATCATCAGTTTAGATAGCTCAGTGTTTGTTCACAAAAYGCCATAAACTCTATTAGAAAGCAAGCAAAATCATTAATTTAAGTGTAAAGTTAGGTGTCTAAATCAGAATTTGGACAACCAGATTATTCCATATAGCCTTCAAAGCCAAGACGATGGAGAGTGCTCAAAAGTCACTTCTGGAGGATGCAAAGTTTGTGGCTAAAGCCCTGGACCCGAATTCCAGAGAACGGATTCCATTCTTAGCTCAGTCATGGACTTTCCATTTGGCACCCGCTGGTCTGAATCCAGGGAAATACAAGCTACTCAAATGATTTGATCCCCTCAAAAATGCAGATTTTTCCTGTGTTCCCTACTCATCAGCAGAATTCCTAGAATGATCTCTTGCTCCAGTGTGTTGTGAACAGGTGCAGAAGAGAAGAGGTTTCAGCTTTCGATGGCATCTTATTCTAAGTCCTTCAGAGACTGGCATATTCTTTCAGGATGGAGGTAAGAATTCAGTACCCAAYATCATTATTGTAAAATAAAGAAAGAAAGCAAACAGTACTGTAAGTTCTGAGGTTATTACGTGTAAATGACACTAAAACAAAATCAAAATCATGAAGTCAATCAATTACTCAAAAATTAGAAAAGATTAAGACTAATTTAGTTTGGAACCTTCATGCAAAGTCATGATATAATAAGATTATATGATCACATTTTTCCCACAGGACCTCTACTTCTTTCACAGTAGATACAGATAGCTCTTTACAAGTAGCTTAACTATTTAATACATTGTTTATTTAATATTTAATCACTGCAGAGTCTCAGATCTCATTTACTGCCTTATCACCCAAATAGAAACCCAAGCTTACAACTACTCACTCCTTTGTAAGCTTCACAGAACTAAAAATTATAGCACTGAAGAGCTTCTCAAGCAAAACTTCATTTTGAGAATCTAAAGTTTTGAGAATCTAAAGCTGTAACAACTCTATTTTATAAATAGAGAGRGCAAGCGCAGGCACAGTAAGGCCAAAATTGTAAATAACATTCAATATTGACAGAAAATTTTCATCCACTGTCAACTGAATTCTTTTATTTCACAAGATACAAGCATAATCACCATGGACTTCAGCCACAGCTGTGAGCATTTAAAGTTTCTGTTCTTTAGTCTCCAAGTACTACAGACTCAATAAGGCATATACAAATAGTTCCCCCATCTGAACATCTGCCTAGAAATATACAGAACATCTGGRGTAAAGACAGTTGAACAACTCAGCGCAATAGACTAGCCACTCTTCCTCCAAGAGGACATTTTCCCTCTTCCTGCAATATTCTACTCTATCAAAAACAAAACTACTGACATTTCCAACAAACAAGAAAGAGTCCTATAATGTCTTTAGAAGAAACTTTGTGAAGAAATCACTATGAAGTAATTTAAATAGCTGTATAATGTTTGTACACAGGAAAGTCAGATTAACATTAAAKGAAAACCTAATTCATTCATTAATCCTTTCTTTCTTTTGATTTTTGTAGCTTTTTCATTGTTTGTTTAGTAGTCAGGACATTCCAATAGTTAATGTTCTTTGTACATGATTTAGAGTTTTCTTCTTCAAGTAAACAAAATGCAGTGATTCTAAGATACAGAACCATGAGTTGCTTTTTGTGACTGATAGCACTGTCATGTACAGATTTAGTATAGGAATGCTATAGTCTGTATTTTATAAGGGAGCACGATCTGTCCTTTTAGCTTCCATATGTTTCCTTTCTGCCCCACCTCAGTACTTATTAACTGATTGTATCTGTTCTTCCTTTCTTGAAATTCTGGTTTGACTTTACTCTTCACCACCTTCTACATTCARCTGCTACTGCTCCTTCTTGCTATTTAATGCAAAGATACCACTATAATAACTGGAAAATTAATCACTGGGAGAATAAAAGGTATTTACATAACTTGATATCTATAACCAAAACTTCATTTTTCCTCMTCCAAATCATATGGAAAATGTATTAAATCCCTCACATCTCTGGTACATGAATTTCATACGAATAACATGTTATCCTTTAACTTCATTCTTCCAAACAGGTTATAACCTTACCCCTTTCCTCTTCAGAAGTGTTCAGAAAAACAAATAAACAAATTCAGGCAGATGCACAGCACAAGAAGTTGCGGTTAGTTTACTGAGATTACAAATAAAGGCAGTTATAAGTGCTGGCCACATGTACTGTAGGTATCAGTTTCAATTCTACATTTAAAGAAACAATAAATATATCACTTTTTCCTTCACAGTTCATATTAATAGAAGCAAATATAGTTTTGTTTTTTCAAAGAGTTGTGACTTTACTATTTAATATGCAAGTGATTCATATTGTAATCAAAGTAAGGWCATCAGGCATCTTCACTGTACATATGCCAAAATAATTCAGGTAAGATTCAGATTCTGTTTCCTTTGAGATGCTTGATGATTCCAAGCTGCTCTAAAGGAGTKAGGACTTCAGAATACTCTCCAATAAAAAAAAATAATTAAAAAAAAAAAATTAAAATCTAGTTCATAATTAAGAAAATTTGAGCTGCCTTAACAGTTAAGCTCACAGATGCCAGTTYTTCAAAGACAAATAAAAATGTGACATTTTGGCTAAAAAGCAGAGCTGAAATCCATTGCTTCCTGAAGCTAAGAAGAAAATCAGAACCTGTGAAGGAGTCATGTACTTTAAGGAGTTATATATTGTGACGCAAAGTTTAAAAATTCAAATCATACTGGAATGCATACATACATCTACAGGCACACTCAACTAAGCAATTTTATAAATTATTATGCCTTGTCTAGCTCTGTAGTAGAAATAAAGTTCAGTAATGCCAGCAACAGATCAGCTACCTGTTAGGCTTAAGGAAAGGATTTTAGTGACTCCCCTGAAAAGACAGGAGAATAAATCAGACATGTAAACTTCATGAAAAACATCATCTCATGTGTGGGATGTGGGAAAGATTCTGATGTGAAAATGAGTAACGACTAGCACAGAAAGAACTAAATTGAAGAAAACAATCTGGAGTCATACTAGGAACAACTTCAGAGAGAAATAATGTACTTATTCTCAAGACTGTGAAAGCAAGCTCAGCAGAGTGTACCACCATGGAAACAGTAGGTTTCCTTTAGAATACTGCTAGCACTAAACTGATGTCTGCTGCAATTAGTTGGGATCTTTCAGATCTCTTTTGTTATTCACAAGAGAAACTTAAAAGTAAACAATGTCATGATAGGCCAAAAGGCATGGCTGCTAAAATCCACTCAACCAAGATTTGACTATAAGTTTCCTCATAACTCATATAAAACAAACAACCGTTGAAACTTACAGTTTGCTCTCGGCGAGTGTTAGCTTGTCTTTCAGTAGCTGAATTTCTGAATCTTTCTCATGAGATGTTAAATGGTTCTGAAATTCTTTATCTCTACTAGTAGCCAGCAATGTTTCAAGGTTCTGAATTGTAAGTCTCTCACTGGATAACTGCTTTTTCAGCAACTCTGCCTCTGACTTTACATCTTCTAACTCGGCTAGAACCTAAGGCAGAAATTTATATTCATTATTAATACACTGGTTTACAAATACAAACAYACGGAGTTCTCTTTCCTGAAGTCTTGTTACAAAAACTGAAATGATTCAAAGTTTCATAAAATGAAAACTGAAATAGAGCTCAAAAAACATACTAAGCCCTAAAACTACTTTAAATTACATTTAGTTATATAATAGACACATCTGTCAAGTATTTTACCAGAACTGGGATCATTCAATGCTAGAAATACTTGAGTAAGGAACTRGAACATTAACCAGCTTTTCATAACAGCAGGCTATTTTCCTCATCCAATTTATGAATATAAACATTCAGTTCTCTGAGGATGAGACTTGCTGYCCCCACATTTTTGAATACAGTAACAGAAAGATCAAGTCACCAAGTATAGACACAACTTCATTTAATAATCAGTGGCACAGAAAAAAGCTCATGTATTAAGGAAATGTAATACTGTTTTTATTTCATTTAAATAATTATTTTATAGAATCATAAAAGAGTTGGGCTTGGAAGGGANAGCAGGATTAGCTAAAGCAGGTTGCTCTGGACTGAGTCCAGTTGTGTTTTGAATATCTTGAAGGATGGAGACTCCACAACCTCTCTGGGCAACCTGTTCCAGTGTTCAACTACCCCCACAATTAAGTGTTTTCTTGTATTCAGGTGGAACTTCCTGTGTTTCAGTTTGTGTCCATTGCCTCTTGCCTTGTCACTGAGCACCACTGAGAAGAGTCTGGCCCCATCCTMTTGACACACRGCCATCAGGTATTTATATACATTGATAAATCCTTCCTGAGCTTTTTCTTCTCCAAGTTAAACAGTCTCAGCTCTCTCAGCCTCTGCTCATGTCAGAGATGCTACAGCCCATTAATCTTTGTGGTCCAAACGTTTCAAAATATATTATGCATTTCAGGTAAATCTAAAATTTCATTTCAATTGAAAAAAATCATTAGGAAAAAGTCTTTAATAAGAGATTCACTATTCATCTTTTATAAAAGAAAAGCTTAAAATTCGAAAAATTGTGGTAAAGTACATAAAAACACATAAATATAGCTAGCCTTTCTAGTTAGCAAATCTATTGGCTGCCACGTGTTGTAATGATAATGAATCAAATTCCCTTTTTCTGTACAAAAAATATAGTATAACGTGTCTTGATTAAAAGCAAAATATGACATTCTACTATAATACATTAAATTTGCCTCTGTTACTTACCCTTTCATAATCCATGCTTTTGGATGTCAACTGCCGGGATAAAAGGTCTTTACTAGACTCAAGTTTCACACACAATTCTCTCACAGAAGTCAGGTCAGCCACCACAGAAGACTTTTCCTGATTTTCACGTTTAAGGTCCTCTTCCAGTTTCGACATATTTTTTGTAATGGAGGAGATCTGAGATTCATATGTTTGATGTGCAACAATATGCTGAACAAAGACAAACATATTAAATGCGACAATTCTCTGTTGAGTAACACTTTTCTTTGTACTTTCTTTTCCCTGCATGGTAAACTGAACTTTAGATTATACTAATTGCCTTCCCTCTCCCTAAATCACAGCTAAGAACAACTATTAAGATAATGAAGAATTACACAGGCATCACACAAGAGTGGAAAGAGGCTGTATTGCAGCATTGAAGAGGAATTAGAAGCTTAAAAAAACAAAAATACAATTTATTCTTTACTCAGCTTATAATATCAAGTCCATTACTTTTTTTTTGATAATTAAAAGATAGACAAAATATGGCAAGTCTGCAACTACTGTACTCTAAAACCTTCTTGACCTCCATAACATTACTGCTTCTAAAATATAAACCTAATTATTTTCTATAATACTGGCCTAGGTTCTGCATAATGGAATTCTTGAGGGATAATGGATTTCTGGATTTAGACTACCACTAGATTCAGACTACTGTTAGATTTTATCTACCTTTATTCTAGTCACCAATCCTTCAAATTTTTTATTCAAAAGCTTCAAAAATATTTCATAACTAAATTTTCAAAATACTCTTAAAGCTGTATGAAAATATTTTTAAGCAAATAAACAGAAGTTTCCTACAGAATCTTTAAAGAGAAAATGTGTCTAACCAGAATCAGTTCAAATTCAAAATCTGAAGTGTCCACAACTGAAACATTCAGGTGTAGGAATCAATTTCAATTAAAGCATTAAAAGAAAGAAATTGAGTTAATTAAAAACAACTTGAATGTAATTCACTTTYCTTGACATAATTAGACTACATTAATTATTACCTCTTGAATCTCTTTTTCTAGAAGTTCCACTCTCTCTCGAAGATGTCTCCGGTCTGTATCTACAGAAAGGAGTTCGAGCCGTATTGAGCTGCTTTCTCCTTCAGCTTGGTGAGCCTTGATTTCCCAGTCTTCAGCTTGTGTATGGAGCATTCGGAACTTTTCCAACAAATCTTGATTTTCTTTTTCCTAGATGAAACAGTAAATCACTCTATAATGATCAACATACTTTCAAGTCACTTGACTTTCTTAATGCTTATTCCTCATATTTATAACATTTTTTCCACAAGAAAGTAGAAACTTTCTCCATTTTCCTAACCTTATTTGCTGGCAATTAGTAAAGYGCATCATCCCTTTTGCAGGTCCAAATTGCAAATAGATCAATGACGGCATTCAGTTTTATTAAATGGAAATACTGACAAGCAGTTACAAGGCTTTTCTTTTGGATCTCTCTGCATTGCCAAGTATCACATTACTGAGATGTACTGATCATGGCGCTTTTCCTTCCAAAAAAAACCAGCAGGACTCTGCCTTTAACAGTCTTTATATACTTCACTCTTACTAAYGTTTATATTAGAACAGTGCCTGAAAGATTGATAATCTATTTGGGCATATACAYAAACAGACTATCATAAAAATACAGAAATGCAAACTTAAACTGCTGACAAGTTAAACAGTGATAGAACAAATGTTGCTTGTGAATTTTAATTCTGTCCTACTGGAAGCGCATATTATAAGGAAGTGCTTTATTTTTCCTCTGTATTTAGTTCCCTTCCCCTCTTCATGYAGTGTATAGCAGGCTGAACATGCTGCTAGTATGAATCAGGTTTATCTGGTGAGAAAGGCTATTGTTTGCAAAAKTCCTTCTCTATTTCCTACAGAGCTTGGAAGGTAGGGACAGAATGAGGTAAGGGCAACTAGGAAAAGAGAAATTCATAATTAAATAACCAAACACTGCAGAAATAGTGCAATGCAGAACCACTGGAGAAAAGAAAATCTTTGCCTCTACAGACAAAAATCATGTGTAATACCAGACAAAACCCTGAAACCAATCATTCATAATTGGCCATTGAGTGTATATTCTACAGCTTCTTGGTACTTGACTTGAATAACTGCACTGCCATTACCAAAGTTATGAGTGCCCACATCTGTAGCTGTACTGCTTTGGACATATGACTTGCAACATAWTTATAAATATTCTTCAAAACTAAGCTCCAAGTGGTTTAAATTGGGGATCTAAAGCTAATAAGTACTACTGACCTAAATCKCTATGTTTCAATAAATATTTGTAAGAAGTAGTTGAATTTATATGCATTCCTCTAGCACATGTAAGCTAAATCTGATCAAAATTCATTCTTTCTTATYCAAAGTCACATAATACATTTACCAGTTCATGTTGACTTGAACATAAATTATATTTAGACCACTCTAACGCAGGCTTCCTGATTCCAAGTATCAGGATAAAATACATTAGCAAACCAATTTTGTCAGTACAGGAAATATTTTTAACTTTCATCGTTCATAGAGAAAACACTAAAAAAAAAAAAAAAAATCTTTTCCATAGCAGAACCACACCTAAGTTTTCTCTTTACCAAAAGTGACAAATAGTAAAAGCAATCACTTAAGCTTGCTTGTTGTCTATAATGACAAAAAAGTATTAGATATTTTACTAGTTGTCTTGTAAAAAAAGACCCCAAACTCAAAAAGAAAAACAATATTTCAATCTTGGTTTCTCTACTGTTACGGCCAACTTAAGTATCATCAGTGAAGTTGATATGTGCTAAAATTTACCAAAGCTTCAGATCTAAGATGTTTTTTAATGAATCCAGTAGTAGTTTAAAATTACTGCGGTTAGAAAGAAAAAAAAAGAGAGAGAAAAAAGATAGTGGGGCAGGGGAGAGCTCCAAACCCTACAATTCTTAATTTGTTTCTTGTATTCTAAAATTTAAATTCTGAAATTTTATACTCTCAACTTAAAGCATTTACTGAAAACAATGAACACCTACAGATWATATCTTTACCTTTGAGGCTATCAAGCTTTCAAATCTGGAAACTTCAGTTATATAATTATGAACTCTAGTCTTCATCTCTTCTTTTTCACGTATTGCATCTTCCAGTTCAGTACTGACAGCCTGAAAAGATTGCATAAAAGCAAAACAGTGCATTAGGGTAAAGCAATCTGAGTATTATTGCATTAGACTAAATCAAAGTAGTTGTATATTCCATAGATTTTATTCTCTTCTACTTTTAAGTAATTTAGTCAAATTCATTTTGGGTTTCTATAGTTCAGATATATTCCTTATTGCATTAGGTAGACAAAGAGTTTTCCAGYCAACAATAATCACAGTAAATGATGAATGTTATACCAGTTTTTAAAACATGCAGGTCCTCTGGTGACACACATCATTGCCCTCTGGAAGATTTAACACATGCATGTTCAGAAGCTGGGATTTTTTTTTTTTTAGTCTTGCTTTAAGATTCACCTATCCTCAAGCAAGGGAATGTTGTTTTGTGTTYGCTAAATAGTCAGCTTAGTAACAAGAGAATATTTATTCCAAAGCAGAATTGCAATAAGATGCTACAAAAATAAAAGTAACCAAAGGCATTATTAAGACCATATTTAAACATCAAAATTGCTCTTTGGAATCTAGTGGAGATGCAACAGACACCTCTGGCTCTGTCACAGGTTCAGCTCTCATATTCCTCTGTGCCCTCCGGACCYGACAGTCAAAAAGGCAAGAATCTTCTATTCTATGCCCAGGTAAAATGCCCCAGTTTTCACTGCATTAAGAAAACATGCTTTCTTGAGTAGYTGACACCACATGATGGTATCAAGTGTGGGGGAAATATAGGCTATTGCTGTATTGCTTTCCCCTCTTTTGATGGTATGTCAACATTCACMAACAGCACCATTTCTGTGGTATGCCTTATTTAGCATTTGTTTAATGCAGGCTGCTTGACTCTGTGGTAACACAGCAAAACACCAGGTAAATTTTAGTCATCATATTATGAAAGTATTTAATACTTCATTTTATTAGATACCTGTGAATGGCATCCATAATTTCAATAATACACCTGTATATCTATGTATTGAATCATGTGTTTTACAAAATCTGTTTAGAGTCACCATCACTTACAACTCCTTGCCATATTGTACATACCATCCTCARCTGAGCTGACTGAGGGGAATGAAAACAAATGGTTAAACTAATAAGACCCTGATATCTTTAGAGCTGACACTTACAACAAATTCAAAGTAACATTTGCATCTGGTATAAAAATTGTACAAAGCACTTGAACCTCTTGRCAAGTTGTAACAGTTGCATTTGTTATACAAACTCAATGGACAGTAATGAGCTGCAAAAAAAATGTGGGCTAGCTCTTCWAACCATATTAATATCCTCTCTAACCAACTTTTTCTAATATTTATAACTTACCTTATAAATACTGGTCATCTTTATTATATATTGTTCATATGCACATTCTGTTGTAAGTGGATATCCACCTCACGCATTTGGAGCTAGGAGACTTTTGGTTRGCAGTAATCAAGTAGTGCACAAAACCATCTCACTACTACTCAAACTTTATATGAAGAATTAACAAGACTGCACACAATTCTGACTTTCTCAGCCACGGATTTCAAGGCCCAGAGAAGTCCAAGTAAGAAGAGATAGAATAATGCTGATTAGAAAATGTGGATATGGGCATGCATTATACACACCGTCTAAACTTTTAATAGAATAGGCCTTACACTCCAGTGGCTATTTTTGCGAGTGACCAACTCAGGRGAACTTCTCAAGATGATGGCTACAGGAAAAATAACAATGTTTGAAGTTTAGTTCATTGGACTTCAACTGTTTCTACCTTACAGAATTTTTATTTCACCTACACCATCACCTTGAGACAGTTTATCTTTCAATAAAATATAAATTACACGGCTCATTCTAAAGCCCAATGATATCCTAGGGAAATAGGTAATTCTTCAAAGCACTAAAGATTTTTTTTCCAATTTTTATTCTATTGCTGACATAAGTTTAAGCTGTGCCCTTCTAGCATACACGTCGAAAGGAAATGTGTTTAGTCATTGAATGCTGAGAGAGATTGTGCATCTTCCAGCTGGAAGGATGTTGATGAATACACATGGGTCAAGTCTCAGAGCCACTAGGCAATCATAAACAAACTACTTCCTACTTACCTAAGAAATCAGAACATAAAAACATTTTGGCCTGAAGCTGCTGACCAGCTAGCTGCTAACAATGAGGTACACTGATTGTAAAGCACTAGATAGCTAAGAAAAAAATGAAGTAGACAAACATAAAACTCTTCATACTTGGGTCCTTTTTTGACCTGAACATAATCTCCAAACAAACAAACAAAAATCCAAAGCAAAGAACCTCACCCAAAAAAGCTGCAATATACTGCCAAACTCTGAGATACCACCTCACCATGACTATCTTACCAAACCAAGACATCCTAATAAGGACATTTCTCYAGGAAAATAGATAGCACTTTGAATTGACCATCTAAAAACCCAATACAATCTTAACACATTGGAAAGAGAACCCCTCCTATTTCCCATGGTCTGTACATTCTTATCCATTTCTGAAACCATGAAACAAATTCAGACTATTCAAGAGTATCGCACCTTAAAAAAAAAAATAAAAGTTTTCTTCAATTCTGTTTCCTAGTATTTAAGCTCTCTCATCTCTCCTTCCTGCAAATTAACCTCTCCCAATTCATCAGTGAAAGCAAAATTCTTGCAGAGCAACACTTATTAATAGACACTGACCTTGCCAGACCAGGAGGTAAAAAGCCTGTCAACACATCTTTAGAGTCACTTTTACTAAGGCTTACAGAATGAAAACATTAGCATGTTTTGGAATGTACAGTTTAATCTCAGTGTTGCACCCCTCATCTGACACATCAGTTGTTCCACAGAACGAGACAGATAAAATGCAAGAATGACTATGCACCAGAATACATTCAAAGGTATCAACAATCTTTTTCTCTCCTCTTTATTTATGAGGCACTAATGACCTGTCATCTGCTCTTCTGCTTTCTTGCCATCGATATACTCCCTGTTCCACAGGTATTAACTACCAGTTTCTATGAATTAACTACCAGTTTCTATGAATTAACTACCAGTTTCTATGAATTAACTACCAACTAGCAAGTGATATAACTAATTAATATAAACTTTATTACAGTACAGTTGCATCTTTCACTAAATTTGTTTAGCTTGCTTTTATTTTATTTTTTTAATCTGAGGAAAGGAGACAAAACTGAAAGGTTTATTTCTTCTCCACTGTACCAACTAGACTAAAAGTACTAACAGTAATTGCTTTTACCATTTCTACTCAGTTATTAATACCTCAGCGTTCAACAAATACTGATAATTACATATATCAAGTCAAAACCCAGGGTGTAGCAACTTTGATTTACAACCAAATGTAGGCAAGCAATGCATAATACTTCAATACCACGTAGCACACTCATACCTGGTTTTCTCTCGTCATTGTAGCTAAGTCATCCTGTAATCGTCTGTTTTCTTTCAGAGCTATTTCCTTTACTCGTCCTGTTTCTGCAAGCTCTATGTGGGATGCATCAAGCTGGCGATGTAGACTAGCTATCTCGCGGTCTCTGTTGCTCAGCATGTCCTTCAGCTGGCTATCAAGCAGGGGATTTTGAAAATTTTATTTAAAACGTTCCTCCTCATACTATACCACATACYGTTGAAAATTATCAGATATGAGTTCTGAGTATATAAAAAATTTAGAAAAAGATGCTAAACTTCATGCTCTGTAAAAGCCGACAAACAGGTTATCATCATTACACAGGCCTTGAGTTAATAAAGTAGGAAAATAAAATAAGGTTTTAAAGTTTCAACATATTCAAACAAATAGAGTTCATCTTCAACTTTGAAGATGTATCTGGCATGAAAAAAATTACACAGTTATTATGCAGTTATGGTAATTACAGATTTTTTGTTTGTCTGCGTTTAGTAGTGGTTACAGTTTGTTAGCGACTGCATATCAATACGATGAAGGAAGCAGACAGATCCATCCTCATATAGCTTACACTTGTAAGGCAACAATCAAGAGTAAAGAAGATAATAAACAAAAAAAATGCAAATATTTATGAAAATTCATGAATATTTCTATTACTCTTGCCACAGATACTTCATGCATCAAAGTACAAAAAAATCAGTTAAACTGGTCTTCAGATGTTTAACTGTTTTCTTTTGAGAAGTCACAGGTGTAGAAGTGGTGTTTGAAAACTGGCAAGAAAGGATCAGATAAAACTCACTAGAAAACTAAAAAGCAAGAATTTAAAAGCAGACAATAAAGCAGAATATTTTGATTAAGAGAATGCTGGTAATTTAAGCAGGAAGAATTAGCTTCCCAATAATTAGAGATCAGTTCTGAATCTGAATCTAATAGTATCTAGTGCAGTACTTAGAATGCTACAAAGCCATTTTTTTTTTTTAACTGAGAATTAAGATTGTTCCTAATTAGGAAAAACAAAAATAGAAAGCAATCGTTAATGCCTGCCTTAACAACTTAGCAGCCTACCATGTAATTGTAAGGAAAGTGTCTTCAAAAGTCCACATATACCTTTTTCAATAGCATACACTCCTTTACCTGACTAATAATTACACCAAAAATAACTAAGCACCAAAATAATTAAAACATCAAAGTATTTAAAAAAGCCATCTACTATAGCTTTAAGAACACCAAAGATATTCATTAGAGAAAAAAAATTACACRAGAAAGTGTTTTAATCTTTTCTTACTCTGTCGAGGACTCCAACTCCGACAGAGTTAGCCTCAAATGAGTAATTGTTTTTTCCTATGGAAATAAAAGCAAAAATTGTATTAGGTAATATTATATTGCAACATACTAGGATACTTAATCATAGAATGGTAATGTTGGAAGGGACCTCTGGAGGTCATCTAGTCCAACCCTCAGCATAGCCCATACAGGGATTGAACCCRCAACCTTGAGCACCACGCTCTAACCAGCTGAGCTATACCTGCCCCCTAAAAGCTAAAGACCTTTAAATTTAAGCCTTTATTTTAACTCTTCAACAATCAGAAATTGCATCAAGTAATTGTACAYTCAAACTTCCAAGGTTCCTTCTTTTATTGACAAATGGATTGTCTTGCTGTTAAAAAGAGAGGGCAATCAGCTACAGACCTTGTCACCTCAAGTTAGAGCCTTATTTTGACATACCTCAAGATATACCTCCAAGAGCAAAACGYAAATAATACTCCTCTATTTCTTAGAGTGTTGAAGGACTACACCAACAATCATAATTAAAATTCTGTTGAGTTGACAAACGAYCCTTAGTATTGTCCAGATCCAAATATATATGCCCAGAGCTCTGTGCAGTCTTTTGTCATCAAGGTAAAATACTTGCCTAAAATGTAACTGCACTCCATACGGAGTATAAAGTAGTATTTTTACTGCACATACCTTGTTAGCTAAGTTGTCATCTAAGCATGCAATTCTTTCTGTTTTTTCATCTACAGTTTCTTGAAGACTGTCCTTTTCCTTATCCAAAACAGTAATAGTACTTCTAAGCACATTGACTGTCTCATCCTGGGATGTGTTTCTCTGGTTTAACCTATCTACAAATAAAAGAAAAAGTATTCTTGATTTTAAAAAAGCAAGTATGAGGAAAAAAAAAAAAAAAAAGAAAAAGAAAGTTACCTATTTTCTCCTCTAGCTTTACAATTTCTTCTTGAGCTAACTGCAGTTCATCCTTTTTGAGAGATAATCGGTGCTGTAAATCTTCAACAGACCTCTGGAGTTGTTCATTTAAGAGCCTGGGAAAACAATATAGAGTTGAAAAAAAATTGAGAACTTTGTCAGGGTCATCAATTCGAGGCTCTTGAGCTACGTGAAGTGCTGAAACAGTTCTAGTGTAACCTCATGATGGGGTGGGTTGTACCATACTGACCAGCAGCATGGCGGGGGGGGGGAGAAAACTTTCAGGGACTGCTGAAGCCAATACCACTAGGTTGCCATGGCCCCAACAGCAAGTCCACCTCAACACCATTGTAAAGGAATCTAACAAAAGATTTCAGCTTTATCAATGAAGTCATGATTTTACTAATAAATACACTTACTTTCTGAAGACTTTTCAGGGAACGTAGTTATTGGCACAGGATTCCTCACACTTTTTCAATGTTACAATTTACAGAAAAAAGAAATTGCTCCTTTTTAGAAAAACTGTCATGTATTTTTGTGCAAATACTGAAAACTTTCCACAGATAAGCAGYTGTACTAAGAAATAAACAGCATAAAAAAAAAAGTTATGTGGGTACTTCGGCACCCACATGATGAAAAAAAATAACATGGGAGCCATTTTTATTGCCATTTGCATTTGGCAATAAACCTTCTTTCTGCAACGGGGAGCCTTAAATGAACTCCAAGGCATGCCTCTGAGCATCAGTTYTTAATTATCTACCCCTGCTATTGTACCATTATACAGTACAGTAATATATAATATAGTACTGTTCTGCAGTCTTTTCTTGTGTCCCCCAGATCCTGGCTTGCAAAACATGTCTAAGTTCTTATCTACAACATTACCTGTCCAGTAATGATCTTACATCTCAGGCTCTCCTTTCCACCTAAACTAGACCTCAGATTTCCAAATTTTTGTTCAGATTTTTTCAGTAATCTATTTCCACTTTCTCTAAGGCCTCTTTTTATCTCAACATGTTTAGATACTTGATGGGAATTGTTTCCTGAAACAACTTTAATACAGGCCAGCCTATTAAATAGCCCTTCACAAGCCCTTTACTTGACCCTCCACTTTTGATCAAGTTGGCAAAACTCCATTGACCCCTATGGATCATAAGATGTCAGCTCTCCAAACTGTAATATGTTTGTAATAACAATAGCATACGAAAAAGATGGACACAGGAAAAATGGTTCAAGTCAGATGCCCTAAGAGAATGGCTCTCCATGAACCAACCATTCAACTGTCAAAACTTCAATGCCTAACGCTTGGCATAAATTCTTCAGTATTACTGAAATTTCTGTAAATCTGGCACAGTTTGGTCCTAGTGAGGCAGCTTGTACAGGCATCTGCCTTTGTTTTAAGAAATGACATTTGGAAATCCTTTAAGAAATTTCTATTCTGCTACATTTGAAAGCAGAGAACATGGTTTTTGAGGAAGCAATTCTAGGAGGAGAAAGTTTTCACTCCCAATTAAAAGAAAAAGTTTTCTGTGTATCTGCTTACCAAATAAGCCCAGGAGCCTGCTGTGAAGCCACCATAGCACTTTTCTTACTCACATTTACATGTCCTTAAGACAAAAATATTTTGAAGATATTTTGAAAGTATTTTACTGTTTCCCAAGCTATATAGATTTAGAACAAACAAAATTATGCTAGCATCTGCGAAAGATCACATTTTGTGCTAAACTTACTGAAGTGAGCAAAGCTCAGCTTTAAATTGAGAAGAATCATCTGATGTCTGGGCAAGTTTACTAGATTTCATTTTTAATTCATTTTCCAATGAATTTATTCTTTCTTTCAGGACAGAGATTGTTGTCTTCAGTTCACATCTTTCCATCTCAAACTGCAATTGAAAAAAGACCATTTATTGTTGTAGACACCTTCTACAACTTAGCTTTTATATAAATTTAAGTCGAAAACAGCTAACAAAACTAATTGTTTGAAAAGTCTATCCTATTCTAGAAGTAATAAAAACTTCCTTGATATAAATGCACTTACCCCTTGAATATTATTTTCCAGTTCTGAAATATCATGCTGCATCTTTGATTTTTCCAGGTTAGCTGCTTCTTGCTGAATCTGAGATAGAGGTATAGGATTACATGCAATAAGATATACATTTTTAGATTCAAGTACGATTTAAGAAAACAATGCTCTGTACTCTTAGATGAACAATCCAATGTAAAGTTACTTCTATAAAACAACAGAGTGTAGGCTGAAAATACCTGAAGGTCAGTATAACATTGTTCTAYATGAGTTAATCTTTTACAGGATTTTTAGGTGAAAAAGATACATTTATATTTGGTCCCAATTTAAATAATATCTGTGAGGTGTTGGAGAAAAATTAGAGCTACAGGGTAACAGGAAAGGTAGCAAGAAAAATTAGAGCTACAGGGCAATAGGAAATTTAGCAAGAACTTAGTAATGTTCTAAGTCATTTAAAATTAATTTAAGGAATTAACATTGTATTTGTGCAAATACAACCTTGGAAATATGAAACGTAAGACATACTACAAACTTAACTGGTTATTCTCCAAGCCTATGAAGTCTTGTTTGAGATGATTTGTCTGGTGTCACTTCAGTGCACAACTGCAGTGAAATTATTAAGCAAACTCTCAAATTTCCTAAAGACCTGAGCTTGATGGTTTTTGTACAATACTCTTTTCAAATATGAGTGACAACTTTACTTCAGTTTCCTTTTCTTCCAAGAGTATCAAAACAAGGTCCTTCCAACCCTTGCTACTGCTCTTCTTTTTTTTTTTAAGAGAAGACATAAAGCTAAAAACCAGTGCTTTTAGCATTTTTAAATCTAGACAGGAGCTATTAAGGCCAGTATTTCTTTATCTCAGAGCTTACCACTTACTTTACTGCAGAGTTAAAAGACACTTTTTTTTTCCCCCCACTGTTTCTATGCATACATTGTTTACTCCCTGTGGTAACAGAGAAAAGGTTTCCTTTCATTATAGGATAATGAGGCTTTAAAACAAGTACGCTAAGACTACAAGAAATGAAGTCCACTTTAAAATGAGGTAACACCTTGCTCAAAAAGTGGTTAAATATTGCATTTGACAGTTTTGCTCCCTGTACATATTCCAAAATATAATCATTTATTTAATTTTTAAATAATATACATTTTTTGCAACTATCCACTTTCTAAAACRTACACAGAGCACTGAAACTAAAAAGGGCCCACTACCTCTGGTTGAATTTGCATGGTTGGCCTGAGGAAAAGCTTTTTAGTCGCAAGTGAGCATTTCTGACATGGATATGAACTAAATAACACATGTGAAAATTGGTGTCCTTATATAAATTAGAGTCACTTTTCAGGTTATATCTGTACTTTGATTTAGTTATCTAAAAGTTGTTGAATTTAACTGTCTTAATAATTGTTTGCTAAAACTAAAGGAAAGAACTAAGCAATTTTTCTTCTTTTATYATTTAAAAGGAAAAGATTTTTGATTGCTCCCTCTAATAGGCATAAACAATAAGTCTACCTGGATTAAGCTTTGCACAGACTTTCAGAAGCAAAGTTTTACATGGTTATGCAAAACAATTGCTCTCAAAATAGTTCAAGTGCAATGATTTATTCAAACAAAATACCTATATAACCAAAGTTTAGAATGACATAATTTTTAACTACATACCTTAAAATTCCTCATGATTCCATTTTAGCAGAAGTTCCTATTATTTAGGCACCGTTTATACAAATACATTTTTCTGTTCATGGGCATATTTACTTTACATTTTCATAGAATCATAGAATCAGTAAGGTGGGAAGGGACCTCTGGAGATTTTTGCCTGGATACACTTCAAATTATCATGCAACTATTTTAAACTGCAGTTTATATAGGAAAATTCAACTACAGTGTGAATATAAAAAATCTACTATTGTTATCCTGTCCTAATAATCTAACCTTATCAATAAAAATTCAAATCTATAATTATAAAGTTAACATTCATTTACAACAGCAAATACTTCTGAGCTAGGAAGATAACTCTGTTTCTACACAAATCAATGGCAAACTCTTTCTGGATGTCAGCAGGATCTAGATTTCCTGCTCACTGTTCACAATGGAGTGTTTAAGACAAAAGTGATACTGAAGGRCTATGATCAGCTCAAAACAAACTCRATATTATCATAATATTAGATGCAAAGTATCTCAAGTAAATCCAGAAAAAGGCACAAATTTATGCTTTCCCAGCATAAGGCAGGTTAAAGACTATATTACTATTATATTTTACCGATGGGACAAATGGTTTGGGTTTKTTTTGTTTTGTTTTGTTTTTTCTTTTTTTAACTTTCAGAGAGCCTAGTTCTTGATGTCCTTCCACAGATGAATTTCCATGCATAACTCTAAAGTATAAACTAAGACTTTCCTCCTCTTCTCTCAATGGACTTTGGTAAACACAGTTCACAATTATATACAACATCCAAAAATAATTTGCTACTAAAGACCTGTAAGTTAAAAGAAGATATCAAAGTATCACCCAGCTATGCAAGATATTTCAATATGGTGCACATGKAAGATGCTACTGCCATCTTTCTGAATAGCTACAGTACAGCAGATGCTGCTGAAATAACTAAATRCTTTCACCTGCCAAGCTGTGCACATGCAAGTATGGATGACCACCTACAGGAAAGGACGGAGCTGGAAGCTTATCTCCTCCGCTGCGTGGACGTGTGTTAGCACAGAAGTCAGAGTTACTCACTGTACTCTGATACACTGCATTTCTCTATTTTGGTGGTAGTAACTCAAGCTATGAAAACATTCAGCACAGTCTGTCTTCACATATGTATGCCCACTGATCAATCCATGAATGATGATTCTTAAACTTCTGAATTTTTGGAAAGTTTTCAAAACCTGTATACATTATAATAATGGCCCAATAATATAGTCTGGTGGTGGTGAGTGGAACACCCCAAACTGTATGCTCTTAATTCTAACAGAGTAAAACATAACACATTAATGCTAAATGTCAAAAAAAAATCACAGTAATGAGAGAATTATTACTTCTAGCAACAAGTTTTTTGTTGTTGTTTTTTTTTTAGAAGTAATGAAATTTGACCTGCTGTGCATTTATGCATGTTCCTCACTCTTCATCGCCACATAGAGACAGGTTTCATTGAGTCAGCTCACTCAGCTCTCTCAAGTGAGCTTGAAATCAGACAAGTTTGAAAGTTATTGAAAAGGGGAACTAACAGACAGCCTGACACAAACAGTATCATCAAATAAGCCGAAATTTCCTATATACTACCTCAATGAAAGCAATGAAGCTGAAAAAAAGTCCCATTACCTTTAATTTTTCTCTTAGGCTTTCTTTTTCTGCCGTTAGTCTTCTAAAGTCAGTCACTGCAATGTCTCTTTCCTCTTCCACATGACTTTGAGAAAGCAGATTATGTTTTGCTTCTCTTCTTAACCTGTTTAATTCACTTTGAGACTTCAAAAGTTTATTGTTTATTAGCATACATGGATTCCAATTAACACAACATATATACTAACAAAATGAAAGTAAGTTTAAATGCTGTTATTATAATAGAAGTGCTATTATATTCCTGTTATTCCCCAGACATCCAAAATCTTAAATCACAGAGGCATGAGAACTTAWCCTCCCAACAAACTTATATCGTTCCACCTACAGCCTAACTTTATTCTATTTTCTTATCACCTATTTCTATTTCTTCCGTACTTTCCAACCTATATTCTCATTCTACTTTTTCATGCATTCTATTGACTTTTTCCTGATCTTTCTCCAGATCTTTCCAAATGCCAGAACAATAAGTTAGAACAGCTTTGAAGTTAATACACTTTGCAACACATCATTTTATAAAAATGAATAAAAATAGCTATAGAATATAACCAAGAAAAATATATTATAAGAACCTCCAGTTCTATTATGCAGAAAAGTTTTTTCCTCTTTTAAACAAACAATATTAATTAGTTAATTCAATGTCAATTACAAACAATCTCTTTTTACCTGCTCATAAAGAACATTTAATCTGTCTCTTTCTGCAGTCAATAATTTCACATTGGATTGAATTTCTATCATGTGTTTTTCAAATCTGTCTAACATAGACTGTAGCTCATCTCTTTCTCTGGTGACTAATCTAAGATCTTCACTCTGCAAAGTGATTAATAAAATGCATGTTAAAATATACATTAAAATATTTGGATAATTAAGTAATACAAGAAAAAAATCACAGTAGTAATAATACACAAAAAATACATATGCAATAAATTGTAATTCCAGAAAAAAACAGGAACAGTACCTTTTCTGGAGTTCTACGGCTTGGGCTAGACCTTCGTTTTATCATTTTCTGAAGATATTCTAGTTCTCGCYTGTAATAATCTCTATCATCTTCTAAAGTCTTTACAAATGCATCTAGACGAGATGGAGATTTGTCTCCTAGAGCAATACCATATCCTAATCTCATTCTTTCTATTTCTAGGACAAGTTCTCGTTCTGCAGAAAAAGAAACAAAAACAATTAAGTATATAAGAACCTCATGAAATTCCAGCAATACATTTGCATTTGGGATGAACTAATTCCCTGCAGTAGGTCTTCTGAAAAGGATGTAAGGGTTCTGGCTCATGGTATGCTAAATATGAGTCAGCAATCCACTCTGGCAGAAACAGAGGCCTGACAGCGTACTGGGCTGCACCAATAGAAGTGTACACTGAGGGAAGATTATTACCCTTTACTCAGCACTCACCAGACCCCATCTACAATATTGTCCAGTTTTGTCCCCCCCCAGCCGCAYCTCCCCAGTACAAGATAGACATTGATAAACTTCAGTGGTCCTCCTCTGGACTCACCCAGCTGGTTGGGGACTATGGCATTTGCCCTGTGAGGAATGGCTAATGGAACTGAGCTTGTTCAGCCTGGAGAGGAGATGGCTCCAGGCAAGAACTTAACAGCAGGCTGTTAATGCCAAGAGGAGGATATCAATAAGATGACACAAGGCTATTCACTGAGGAGCATTGTCGGGGAGCAAGAAACAATGGTGATGAATTGCTACGGGCAAAGTTCTAATCCGATATAAAGAAAATTTTTAATCTCAAAATAAATAAAAAAAAAAGGAACAGGTTACCCAGAGAGGTTGTGGAACTGTGGAACCTTAGAGGTTTTCATGACCCAACTGGACAAAGCTCTAAGAAACATAGTCTGAACTCATTTACTCAGAGAGATGACAGAGGCAGAAAAAAAGCTTTGGACAAAATAACTTATCCTGTATAAAGCTACTGYATTACTAGTATTAGGGTGTCCTGTAGGATCACAATAAAAGATTCATCTTTCACTCTGCAAATAAAGAATGAAGATAGGCTTTTGTGAAAAAAATTAATTTCAACTCTGACTGAAGAACTACTGTGCTTTTTATTTGACACATATCAAGTCTYTTGGTACTATTAGTAAAATCATATTTAAGATGCAGCTATCTCAAGAATTATAGAAAGATCAATTAAAGGAAGCTCTATTTGATAATTACCTTTTATTTCTAAGTTCTCTACTTTTTCAGACAGTCTTTGTTTCTCTTGCTCAAGCTGGTTTAACAATACTTCAAGATTCTCTTTATCATCAGATTTTCCAAAGAGTTCGTCACTCAGTCTTTCTTTCTCTCTACGACACGAACACAATTCCTAAAATGACAAGCAGTATTACAAAAAAATTAAGTAGCGATAAAGATATTCAGAAAAAGTTATAAAATATTTTGTTAGACTTCACTACACACTTTTATTCAACACGGATGTTTTATACTTTAATATTTGTTAAAGGCCATCATTATTTTTATACTACTGTTATTGAATTAAAGTAAGCATTACTTTTAACATACTTTCCAATCCTTCAGCTTATTTTGTAACAATATGATATAGCTTCTTTAGCTGTTAAAATTATTACATTAGTTTAATAGAATTTGGGGGGTAATACAAATTTTCTGCTTAAAAAAAAGGAGCAAATCACTGACAATTTTCGTAACAAAGGAAAGAATCATCTGGATGACTATGATAAAAGTGCTACAAACAAGACATGGTGAATGGAAACAGCAAATTATATCAGGAATTTTTTGAAGAAACTTCAACTGAAATTATTTGTACTTACCGACTTAAGTCTTGTTATTGTTTCTTCAAGATCCTGTATTTCACTGTGTTTTCTTTCAATTTCTTTCTATTAATCAAAATTAAACTACATGTTAGRAGTTACATATTCAAAACGACAACAATTTGTGTTACAAGAAAATGTTTACATTATATATAAATTATTTTTRTAGGAAATAAAGTATAATTATTTCCTTGTAAATTGGCAGATTTTAAGTACACRTATCCAATAAAGCTCCTAAGAATTTGTTTCATACACATTTTTATTCTTTTTGAACTCAGCAATTAAAAGAACTACTGCATTACTTCTCAGAGAAAAAAAATTTGCAAACACAGGCAGCACTTGCCTATTATATACTAATAGTTTTAAGAATCTCAGATTTTTGTTTCATTTTCTGTTCACAGAAGAATCAAGACTAGAAGTGCCTCTTAAATTAAATCATCTCACCTAATAGAGTAAGAAGACCAAACTGCTCTGATGAATTATCTTTCAGTGAGAAATGCTAGACAATATTATGTAAACTGGAAAAAAAAATCTTCCTATAAAAGCCAATATGTAGTTTGTTGCAGCTAAAAGGTATAAAACCACCTGAGAGCTGAGCAGATCTTTCACATTGCAAAGCATTAGTGATTACCTTTGCTTCTCCTATTTCCTTATCTGCAGTTTCAAGCACAATTTCCTTGTGTCTTTCCAACTCCTGTGCCAAGTGGTCTATTTCATTTAGTTCTTGACACAGTTCTTCATTTTTATTGCTTAATTGCACCACTTCACTAGTCACATTTTGTTTAGTGTCCAATAGATCTTGAATGCGATTTTCAAGTTCTTTGTTTGTTTGCTGAAGATACTCAACCTAAAAGGTATTTTTCATTAAATATTAACATGTATTGTTAAACAAGATAGTAAAAGTTCATCCAAATCTTCAAAATACAGTATCTCATAATAAAAAAAGACATTGTTAAAAAATGGCAAGATTTTCTATTTTTAGAACATACTAACTATCAACATGGAAAAAAGATCTTACAAAGGTGCACAGTGAAGAAATTCACTACTGCACCATGTTCTTTATATAACCTACCAAAACATGAAGTTTATTCTAAAAAAATGTAAATTACTGAAAAGCAGAGATCTGTACAGAAATCTGTGTCAGGCATCAGTCCAGCAGACCCCGTGTATTCAAAGCTTTGCTAAATTACCCTAGATGTGAGGAAGGTTTCTTCTGTCCACCATTCTGGTATATTAGTTGGACTTAACTTCATCATTACTCTTTCAAGAAAATGAAGCTTTATCAGACTCCTAAGATCTATCTTGGTCCCKTAAACACAACATCCCCAGAAATCCTGCTCTACAGACATTCTGGTTTTGACAGTGTATTTTCCTCAGAGTAAAYAGAAGAGAAGATAGGGACATATAGTAGGAGGGAAAATACACATACAATAAATTAAATTATCCAGGAAAAGGGGAGCCTGGAATATCTTGAAAATACATATACTTCAGGATAACAGAGGTATTGTCACTTCCATCTCAATATCATTTTCCTCAGAACTCCAGAAGAAACTACTATGGACAGGAAAGCAGGCCTGAGCCCTCTTACATTCACAAATACTTTGGAGTCTACATCTTCAAAGAGTAAAAGTGGTATATTGGCACCAAGTCTGAAGACGACGACTTGCTGGACCAAAACTGGCTTTATCCTACGCTGGAAGCATAGTATATACCCCTGGGCACACTCTTTGTGCCGTCAGTTTGTGCTCTGCGTGACTTAAGAATTCAAGATCACTGAACATAGCTGCACTGCTTCCAAGTCATAGCTCATCTGTATTCTTGTAGCASTGAACCCAAGCTAACGAGCTCTGCAACCTGACTCTGCAAGCCACTGTACATCATGTATAACTAGTATACAAAACAACACTCAGCTGGAAAACAGAATTGATGGTGTGCATGCACAGATGGGCTTTACTTGTGCATGCACAGATGGGCTTTACTTGCTCTAGAGTCTAGTGTGTACCCCGCACTTCATTTAGAAATCCTTATTCTGAGATCAATACTGAATGCATGCCAATATGAACATAACCATTTGTATCTTAAAGTTATTCTTTCCTTGCAAGTCTATGTCAGAAGGTGAGGACTATCTGAATTCAACCAGGAGGATGCCCCACTRTCTGATGCAATTACCTGCAGGAATACTCCTCATCATACATATATTTACACAATGTTAGTTTCTATAAYATAAACAGAATGTACAAAAACACTCCAAAGTTTTAAAAAGAAAAATCTTTTCAAACACAGTCAAAATAGTTTATCATACAGAAATTTTCTGAATACTCTTAGATGAACATTACTATATAAAAATGTGAATTCATTTTTTAATCAAAAACATTCTAAGATTTCTAAACTAAGAACTGAAGTTTCTTTAAGTAAGAAACACTGTTATTGAAAAAGCAAAGCAAGCAAGTTAGATTGAGTTTATATCCAACARCGATATTTTGTAAAAAGAACAGCTGGAAAGGCTTCTTTAAGATTGCCATTATTTTTAGCTTTGACTAACTACTAATAATAAATCCATTACCTGTAAATTCAAATGGGCAATAAGCTTCTCATTACTTTTACTCCTTGATTCCAGAGATATAACATCATGAGAGCGACCACCATCCAATGCTAGCACTAGACGCTCTATTTCTTTATCTCTTAGCTCAACCTTTGAGGRAAAAAAACATTACTTCTTTATCATCTTCTATACTATTTTACAGAATCTTTGTTCAAACAAACACTTATGTAACATTCAGTAAGAAAAGATRCACCCAATAATGCTACATTTCTTTTTAATATCCAATTATTTTTGAATTCTTGATTTTGCTGAACAAAGAGATTTCTTTGAAATAAAAAATAAGTGAATCGAAGGTAAAACCTAAGTTTGTGAAAAAATATTGAAAAAAAAAATCTTACCAGATTATTTGCTTGAAGAGAAACCAATAACTTCAAATTAAAGTGAAGTTAATAGATTTTGTAAATTAACCACCTGAGGCTAACRTTTAAATTTGTGGAACCAGCTTTTAAACCAGATAATTCTGTTCAGCAACTACATCAGTGTGAAAAACACGGAAAATAGGAAAACCAAGCTGAGAACAAAAAAAAAATAGGATGGTACTCACCCTTCCTCAACTWTTGAGAGCTATAATAACGTCAGAACATCTGGTGCAATGTCTTCAGTTAAAGATAATATGTACCTTATTGGTCCATTCTAATTAAATATTGTAAAAACTGTTGTCTATAGATAAATTCAAAAAATTCAAATTTCAAAAACTATGGTCAAAATTGTGAAAAATATGCATATATCCTTCCAGTATATTTGTAGATCAAATTATGATTTTCAAGCAATTGATACTGTGCACTAAAAAACCCTAGACATATAGAAACTCTGCTGACAATCCTCAAACACAGATCTTTCAATGTAAATTTTAATATGCTAAATACAATAACAAGAGCAGAAGGAGTATAACTGCCTTTAAAAGCATTTTAGTATTGCTGGTATCTCAGAAAGTATAAAATCAAAGTGGTGCAGAGGAAAGAAATAACTCCATTTAAAATAAATGTATTTCACAAGACCTTAAATGCTTTCCACTGAAGTTAATATAAAAATTATAAACAAGGCTATTGCAATGACTAATACAGTCAAATAATAAAAAATCCTGTAAGCATACCTGTTTGCTATAATTTTTCATTCCACGTTCAGATATCTCCAATTTTTCCTGCAGTTCTGTTACTTCTGACTGAAGTTCATGAATTCTGAAATGTCACAGAATCACAGAATGGTTGATGTTAGACRGGACCTCTGGAGATCATCTAGTCCAACCCTCCTGCTCAAGCAGGGTCACCTAGAGCATGTTAGACAGGGTTGCATCCAGGCGGGTTTTGAASMTCTCCAGAGAAAGAGATGCCACAACCTCTCYGGGCAACCTGGTCCACTACTCCGTCACTCTCACAATAAAGAAGTTTCTCCTCATATTCAGGTAGAATTTCCTACGTTTCAGTTTGYGCCCATTGCCTCTTGTCCTATCATATGGGACAGCTGAAAAGAGTTTGTCCCCATCCCCTTGACACCCTCCCTTCAGGTATTTGTATACATTGAGAAGATCCTCCCTCAGTCTTCTCTTCCCCAGGTTGAAGAGGCCCAGCTCTCACAGACATTCCTAATARGGCAGATGCTCCAGCCCTCTGATCATCCTTGTAGCCCTATGCTGGACTCTCTCCAGTAGCTCCATGTCTCTCTTGTCCTGGGGAGCCCAGAACTGGACACAGGACTCGAGATGAGGCCTCCCCAGGGCTGCATAGAGGGGCAGGATCACCTCCCTCGACCTGCTGSCAACACTCTTCCTAATGCACCCAAGCATATCATTGACCTTCTTGGCCACAAGAGCACATTACTGGCTCATGGTTAACTGGTTGTCCACCRGCACTCCAAGGTCCTTCTCTGCAAAGCTGCTCTCCAGCAGGTCAGCCCCCAGCCTGTATTGGTGAATGTGGTTATTCCTCACTAGGTGCAGGACCCTGCACTTGCCTTTGTTGAACTTAATTAGCTTCCTCTCCACCCAAATGTAGTAATATACTGTATAGGTCAATTCATGGAGAAGTTATACACACATAACAATTTGACATTAATATTTTCTCTTTGCTCCCAAAAGAAATGTTTCAATAACAAAAATAGTTTTGTTAACACAAAGTAATAATGCAGAAAATATTGTTTGAGATATATTTAATACGCAAATAAAAAATTTTTTTTAAACTGACTTGAGTTTCTCACAATACAGGGCCCCAAGCCTGTATTACAAAATCAAGAATRTCACAGACTTCCAAAATAAATACACTTACGGAAAAAAAAATTACCTCTAGGTTCTTTCCGGAATAATTGATTTAAAAACTGATATAACAGTAAAATCAATAAAGAAATTTTAAGAGAAATCCTTTAAGGAAATAAGCAGCTTATTAAATACTCATTGCAACTTTGTCACAGGCAGCACTGTCAATCACAAAGCAGAATCCTACTTAAGAACTTGAAACATCACAAAATGCCATCTCATCTCTGAAAGGCAGAAGAGAAAAGGGAAAAAAAAAAAGTCACAGCAGCAGATATTTATAATGTAAAAATTCTTTAAATTACCGATTATCAGCCACCTGAAGAAGGTCTGCAATATAAGGGTCCTCTGGCTGAGGAACTGGATAGGCACTAACACCTGATGGAGGGACAGGCTGGTCTATCTGCATGCGTTGACGCCTGAATGGAATGCTTCTTTTTCTGCCACCTAAAAAAGCCCAAATGCAAATATTTATTATTTGAAATGAAAATAAGGGACTCTTTCTTTTATACATAAAGAAAATTCATATCTATTCAGCTACTTCTGAACTGGCACATTCCATCATTTTATCTTAGTGATGTATGCTGGTGAAAGTTCTACATTGCTGACAACACTATTCTTGCAGGTTAGTATTAATTTGTCACAATCCACCTTTGAAATAGGAAATATGTGAATTCCAGCATAGCTTCCTAGAATATTTAGAAAGCTAAATATTCTCCTTCAGCTCCAGCTTAAAGAGCAGCTATAAGCATCGGAGTCTACAAAATGCTATAGAAAAAAAGATTTTTGCTCTTTAGACGGAAAAAAAAAACACTATTCAGCAACCTAGACAAAAACAGGATATAGAATAGGAGAAGTAAGGAGGCAAAAGACAAGTTATTAGCAGGAGAGGGGCTAGAAAAGTGGGTGATTGACTGGTACAGTAACCATTTCTACTGGCAGTTAAAGAAACTAAAAAAGCTAAGTTGAAACATTACAAAAAATTGTTTTTACAATTAAGAATTATCCTATGAGTGACCTAACCTCTGCACTGTTTATTAATATTTATCTTCCTTCTAGCCTCTTGTCATTTCAGTGAATTAACAACACAGATGTATCAGAGCAGAGTAGGTCATCTGCTTGAATGTAAAATAAAACAGTACTATTTCCAGAGGGAACAATTACTTCTCTTACACAAATAAATAATACCACACTACATTTGATGATGGCAAAATCCAAGGAGATAGAGGAGTTAGTATGGAAAAAGACACAGAAAAAAGTATAACACAGCATCTTTGAAGGGAACAAAAAAAAATGCAAAAAAAAGTTAAATGTTTAAGAAAAAAAGGATATTTTTTCCTCTAATTACATACTGATTTCTTTCAGATGCCAAAACCACATAGGTAATCAAATGACTGAGAGAGAAAAGGGAAATCATGAGTAGTAGTTTGTGAAATTTTGAAACCAAGTCTTAATTGGGGGAGGGGGGGAAGCAAGTAAAGGAGAAAGACACTAACCTATAGGTTACATCTGGTACATAATAATTTATCAAAAACACTTTAAATATTGTTAGCTTCCAGAGGGTTGGATTATATATTTGTGACCTGCTACTACTGAATCTTGATCACAAAAATCTGAATTAGACACTCACATATCAACAGTTCATTGTCAAGAAGACCCATGCATCAAACAAGACCTGCCTCTGACTAAATCAGTAGCAGCATTAGAAAATTAGCTGTTGATTGAACCTTCCAGTCAGGTTTTAACTTAATACTCTTCCACTGACTCCAGGTTCATATTCAAATCTGCCTACACCACAACCTGACCCCAGAGCCAAAAGCTTCAAAAGGTAATGTTATTGTGCTGGACAGTGTTATTTTATTGTAATAAGCCCTCTTGCTATACAGAAAGAAGATAATGCCTAGAACAACAACAACAACAACAACAACAAAAGCCTATAAAAAAGTAAAAACATCTGTGATTGTTTTACACTTACCTGGTGTTTGCACCACTGCTTGTAGATTCTTCTCCTGAAGCTGTTGAATCTTTTCAGTCTTGGCTTTGTTTTCTTTTTCCAGTATTTTAATTTTATGCATATATTGGTTGTTCAGAAATTTCAAGTCAGCTGTTTCATGTTCAATCTTCCTTAAGGTGGCTTTCAAATCTTTTTTTTTTTTGGGGGGGGGGGAGGGGGAGGGAGAGGGGTGAGAGAGGGAGGAGGAAACAGTATTATCCTTACCATTCATTATTATTCTTCTTTATAGCATCAACATAGGACATTTGAAAAATTCATCTTATGGAAAAGAACACAGAAGAATCCTATGTTTAAACATTGCATGTAGGTTTTACATTCTTTCAAAAACAACTCTAAACTTCTCCAGCATTTCTGGTTCTGCCAAATTGTTGAGAATATAAGAGTAAGAAGTCTGAACTTCTGTTTCACACTCATTTTATGTACTTGCTTATTTAGCTATGGATGTATATTCTTTTACCTTACAGCATAATCACTTTGGGTTTCTCTTCATGTTCCCATCACTACCCACCTCAGAACTCTTCCCACGCCTTTTACTTTGCTTAGCCAGCAGGCCAATAAAAMAGAGCTCGTGCTGCTGTCAGTGTCTACCTAAATGTGTTGATCGGCCAGATTGCTGCTGTTGGAGTTTTCCCTCCCTCTTCATCTTAAGTAGTACCTCTCTTCTCAACCCTTCTGAGTGTGTGGAATGGTGGTGGTGGGAGGGTCTTTGTTATTTAGTTTTTCCAAAAATCCTGTAGGWCATTGGTATGTTTAGAGGTTTCAATGCCCCTACCAAACACACATGACACTGGTCAATAGATCAAAAGCTAGCAAAAATGACAGACGAACAGCATAATCATTAGAGCTCTGTTTCATTAAAAAAAAAAAGCTTAAAAAAAGAGAGCTTTATTGACATACTAACTGTCATAACTTATGCTGCTTGCATGACTGGCTTTAAAAACTTCAGTGCATTCTTTTAAAAAACGAATTTTATATCAGTTGAGTGAAACACTGTAAAAAAGAACTAAAAAGGATTTTCATATATATATATATATATATATACACACATACACACAAAAACACATTAAGTATGAGTTTATATATATTTATACAAATAAAAACCCTTTGTAGAAAAGGCACATTTTACAACAGGATTTCTGCATTTTAACTAAAAAGTAAGAATTCAAGATATGAACATGTACGTGAAAAGGTTCAAATGGTTTCATGCTTAATTAAAGCAATGATGTGCAGGAGCTCAAAAGCATTTTAACTAGAAAAGAAATATCTGTACGTGAACCTCAGTTCATTAAAGGTGCCACTCACATACATAAATACACACATGTGAATTTGTACATCAGGGATTTGTCCACAATTTTAGTTTGACACTAAAGGATCTAAAAAGCATCACAACTTTTATATTACCTTTAATACGACGATCAGATTGCTCTTTCAATTTTAGTATTTCTAAATGTAGTTCGTTGTTTTCCCTGGTAAGTTTAGCATTCTCTATTTTATAAGGTTCCAAAATAGCATCATAATTGCTGCATTCTTTTTCTATCTTTCCAGCAGATAACTTTGCACTGCGCAGGCTCTCTGTTGTATGGACAAGGTCACTGGAATCAAGGAACATGAGACATGTTAGAAATGTTACCAAACTTTACATTGCAGATGCAATTTTTTATTTTGGAAAAAAAAATGTTGACTATGACCATCTTTACTGTAGAACAAATGGGTTCAAAGAAAGGCAAAGAACATTCATTAAGAAAAACTGAAAGATCGGAATTATTCACTCAAAAAAAAAGAAAACAAGAAAGGACATGATGAATATGCAAAAAAATGGAAAAAGCATATAAAGAGCTTGCATCTGATAATTGAATAAACTCTTTTCTACATAGAGAAATTCAAAATTGACAAGTTTTTTTTTCTTCTACACACAAAAGTTGTAGTACTGTTTATCACAGAAGAAAGTTACCACAAAGTTAACAATCAAAAAGATCAAAAGGGTACTACTATCTATATGGAGATCAAAAGCTACATAAGAGATTAGTGATAAGTAGCCATAAACATTTTTGTGAAAATAATATCAAAGTCAGTGATTCAGTGATTAAACCTGTAAGCTATCAGAATGAGACTTAATGTTGAAGGTAGACTATTCCACATCTGCCTATATAGAGTTCTTTTATCTGTATTAGATGTTAGCTAGCACTAAAACAAGAATATTAACCTAAGCRCATGTTCAGACAAATATAATTGGATTACTATGGAAATTACCATGTTCCTAATGGCATCAAAGCCATGAAATGGCAGAAATATTAAGGTCACACGAAAGCTTGGTTTTCTTCTGCTAGAACAAACTGCAGAGATAACAAATTTTTACATATACTTCTCCAAATGGAATCATAAAAAAACTGAGCTGTGAACATTTTCTCTTCAGTCACAGTTCAGACATCAGCAGATATGACCAGTTGTAAATGTGTCTTTCAATCACATATCAATAGTAACTGTTATGTTAGAAAATTATCAGTATATAAAAGAAAACTCTCATATAAGTCTATTACATAGTTATCTAACTCTTAGAACTATTAGTTCTCTTATGAGGCTAAAAACTAAGATTTTTTTAGACCATAAACCTTAGAACTATGAACCAATTCTACCAAATTAAATCCTAAAATGTTCTGATTGCTTAAGCAAATCCATTTGACCCCCTCAGAAACACCAGAACAAAGCATTATTTTCAAGTAATGTTATTTCAAAGCTAATCTTCAGACTAAGCATTTTCACTTGTATGTCATAATCAAAAAAGGCATACGAGTTATGTTTTTTAATGAATCTCCTTTTGAATAGAGAATCACAATACCTAAAAAGCTTTTCCACCAGAGGTAAACTCTCCACTCCCAACGGCTGCCGATAACCCAGTTGATCTAGACGCTTCCTGAGATTAATGAACTTTCGCTCTGCAGCTGTGGTCATTGTAAACACACCTCAAACTTGCTTTCTCACACTCAAGAAAAACAGGTCACCTGCAAAAGATTGTCTGTTGCAGCATTTATCCTTCAAAATGACAGTAATATAGAAAAAATAATGGATTTTTTTTATGTAGGAAATATTTAAGCATATTCTTAAAAAAATTAGGAAAATCAAAACAATTAAAATTTTTTGAAAAGTTTTACATGTTTCTTTACAAAGATGTATTTACCTTGAAAATTAGTTATTTCTATCTGAGCATTTCATAACATTTTATAATACGAACATAAAATTCTCTTTCCAGTCTGTAAGAAACAAATTCTGAAAACATTTTACTATGGGAAGATAATGAAATCAGTGGATTCTGATGCTTTTAATCACAATCATCAAGGCATCTTCTAAAAAACAAACTAACAGATTATTTTCTAAATTCCTCCATGCTTTTTTTCTTTCTTATATAGACTTAACAAAAGATTGACTTAGTAAGCAAAAATGTGAAAAAAAAAATAAAATGTTGAGGACAGATTAACATTTTGAACTTGACCTTTCTATTTGGGAAAGCAGGAAAGAAATGACCCTCACTATGGGACAGTCCTAACTACAGAGCTTCCTGAAAAATTCAGTTCAAGAATCCCTTTATGAGTTTTTTTGACAGCTACACTTGAGGGGGGAAGCATTTTCACATCTTTATGTCTTTTTGATTTAGCTATACAATGAGAAATGAAATGGAATACWAAAGCTGATATTTCTCAGATATTTGAAAACATATGTCCTCAATAGTTATTCATATTTTAGAAAACTAATTATTTCTGTAAAACATTTCCCTCATGTTTCTTCAGGAGTTGCAGTATTAACCTGCTCTTTATGCAGAAGACCTCAGTAGCCAAACTATGAATTGGAGGAAGCATTGTTTGCATCTCATAGACAGGTGAAAGAATATAAATTGTTATCTAAACTATGCTGTTTTGCAATCTCCTAGATTTTAAAATAGGGGATTGATAAAACCGACAAAAATTATGCAAGTATTTAAAATAAAATTATTTATTAATAATAAAGTTAGAAAAAAAGTTTCATGTCAGACTGGAAAGGAAGATTTCATCTAATTGTATCAAAACAGTACAAATAGGTCTAATAGTAGGACTACAGTTGCCAGGCACTGCTCAACAGATGAGAGAAAATCACTACCCTTGTGAGCACAGGATCTGTTCCAGGGATTACCAAAACACTAATTTGAAGAGGTTCAGGATTTTGAGATATAAAGGGCAACAGCATGGAGAACAACAACTTATACATTGTACTAGATTGGTTGAAGGAGAAGGAACATTTCGTTCCACAAACCAGTAATGGACAGTAKTAAGTCATTATTCTAAAAGCTCTTCATTCTCCTTTGGCAGCCAAAGAGAAAAGCTGTAAGYGATGACTTTGGTATTTCTGCATTCACATTGAGGATTCTTTATGTTGAATTCAAAAAAGAGAGTGATCGTGTTACTATGGCTAAGAACTAATCTCAGGAATCCATCTTATATTACTTACTAGAAAAGTATGCTAATAACTCTTGAGCACATTCTCTCCTTAAGAACTAYAGTAGTTAAAAAGATGAATTGTTATTATCACATCAAAAAGCATCTAGTAACTTCTCCATCAGGAAAACACACCTTTCTCGAGATACAAAGCAAACAGAAGAACTGCTGTACCRATTCAGTAAAATCAGTCTGGCCAAATACCCTGCATCTCTGACAGTAACAACAGTGAAAGCATAAAACATAAATAAACACGAGGCAAATCATCCTCTTAAATTATCTTCTTTTACTATAACCTTAGGGTTATAGGGACTCTGTCCTACACCTAAATCATTATTTTAATAGCACCTGACAGACCTTTCTACCACGTCTGTTTTTAGAGTCTTTAGCACGTTTATATCCAAATCCTGATAGCAATGAATTCTTGCTATCAGATATTTGTATATAAATTATATCCATTTGGATATGAAGACATACARAATAACTCTTTACTTAGTCATGGTTTCAGTCATTCACAATGGTATATTTAACATATCCCTCCTCAGTAATTTATTTTCCAAAACTTTCTGGAAGCTTGTGCAAAAACACTGCATATAGCTGATTAACCTTATCACCCCTTTCTGTGCCTTTTCTGAAACTGAGTGCACTTCTGAGCACCTTGTTTTTGAAATATGGCTGCACCAAAGATTCATATAGCAGCTATAAAGATATCTGCTGTAGCATTCTCTATTTAATGATTCTAACATCTCTTTTTTTGAGTGACAACAGCCCCCTAGCGTTCGTGATTTGCCTTTATCAACACTGGCCCTTAAACCCCATTTTATCACTTAGTGCTGTAATATTCCTCTACAGCTTTTTGGATACCTCTTAACAATTCCACATAATGAGAAAACTTTTCCCTTTACTGTGTAAGTTTTCTTCAGATCAATTATCAGTGTTAAATAACACTTTTTTTTCTTCAATTCCAAAAGAAATGCATTTTCCTAAAGGTTTTGGTAAAGAACCTTCTCAAAAGCTTTCTGTAAATTCAAGTGTTCTCCATCAACTGAACTATTCTTACCCAGTCAAGTCAACTTGGAACATCATTGTCTTTAATGAAATTTAATAGTCTTGTGAGTCTTTCTGTCRCAATTGTTCTGAGTCATGTCAATAAGGCATGCTGACCCTATTAGATTTGTCTGCAATTTTGCTAGGATACACTTAAACAACTTTGTTTCAATATATTTCCCACAGAAAAAAAAAGGCTACATTAATTACATAAATAGCTCACGTCATCCAATATCTACACATTTCATGTACATTAGCCCTCCTAGGAAGAAAATACAATTTCCATTTTAGATAAGAAACATCTATTTAAAATTAGATAAACAAATGAAAAGGGACTAAATAGTACCTTCAAGCAGGAGTTTCCAGACAAGGATTTATCAAGATGTCTAAATCTGCAGATMTTTGTTATTCACAGGAGAAAGATTTATAGCAAATAGCCTTTTTCGTTTGTTTATCCTTTGCTCATGAAGACTGCTAAAGAGGGCAACAGTCATACGCTCATTTTGTGAGATACCTGGATGCTTGTGAGCAGTCTTTTGAAGGACTAGCTTTTTATAACAATACATGTATTTTGCACCTGTAAACTTCTAGGTCACAAACTTTTTCATTTGAGAGAACTGAGCAGCAGGGTTGGAGGCATCTGTTTTGTGAAAGATGTTCACAAAGCATCTGTTTCTGTCCTGGAATTGCTGTGTTGCTCATTTTGCTATGAAGATGTAGGGGTTTTTTTCCATTCATATAAAAAAGGCACCCAGTGGACTAAGCTTACTATATTACAGTCAGGTACAGGATCCACAGCTGTATCGTGAAGGGCAGCTGTAATAACATTTTCAAGGTACCTGCAGTACCTTGAAATTCAGTAAGTCTGAATTTGTTGTTTTGGCACCATTTGTTTGCAACTTGATTTGCTGGGAGTTGACTTCTGACAAAGGCATTCAGGCACTACGCTTGTTCTGAAGTGTCACCAATTTGCTACTAGAAAGACAACTTTTGTCCTAGGAAAATGGATTTCTTCTTTGAAGAGTCACTAAAAACAGTAAGTCTACATTATAGCACAGTCTCCCCAAACTGCAACGTATATGGAAGACCTTTCAGTAAACACAATCTATGCCTACAGAAGCCCTCTCCCCTTTGAAATAGGTTTATTTTCCCTTTCCCCGCCCACACCCCCGTCAGTCTCTCCAGGCACCCCGTTAGAAGCACGTTCTCCYAGAGCAAAGCCACTACGCAGTAGCTGCGACGCTTCAGGGCGGCCTCGGCGAGACGCTGCGGCGGGCGGGGAAGGGGAGGCTGGGGAGCGAGGGGGAGCCGAGGGCCCGGGAGCTCGTGCTGAACGGCTCTCCCCGGCGCCAAGGGAATGACGCGGCCCAGCACACGCGCTGCGACAGGAGCCGCTGCTGGCACTACAGGAGCACGAGGCGACGCGGACCCACAGCAACCGCCTCCCTCCCCCTGCTCGACGCGACGCGACGCCCCGCCCCGGGCAGGGCCGCGAGGAGCTGTGCCCGCCCGCCCGCCGGCCGCTCCCTCGCAGCGCTCACCCGGGCTGGCGCTCCGGCTCCGCAGGCCCCGGCCGGACCGGCGGTTTGAAAATGGCGCGCGGCGCAGCGGTCGCTTCCGCCCAGTCACCGCAGCAACGGGGCACGCGCCCGCCAACGGCCGCGCCAACCGCCGCGCCACGCCGCGCCGCCCCTTCCGCGCTCCCGGCAGCCCCCGCGCGGCGCCCCGCCCGCCGCGGCAGGCCCGGAGCCGCCCGTTTTTCCCGAACTCGCCTCCCCGGAAGCTTGGCGGGCGGCGGGCTTTCCCGCAGCCCTGGAGCAAGAAACCAAGGAGACGGTAAAGCCAAGCCGGGACCGGAGCCAAGAGCAGCTCCCTGCGACCCCAGAAATGTGACAAGCTTCAGCCGCAGCACTGATGGGCTCCTTTTGGTCATTCGCAGTGCATTCATCACTGTGATCTCAGTACCTTTGACACGGGGCAAGGTTTTATTTCAAAAGTGGCTCCTGTTGTGACCTGCTGGCGCCGAGTACAGTACGTAACTGCACCAGCACTGCATCCACACTTGAGCTCTTCCAGGGGAAAGAAATGTTGCTGCAGTTCTCCATAGCTGTAATCCTTTACCAAGAGGCATAGTCTTGGTTGCGTTTATTACCTGTAATGAGGTACTGAATTGCCTAGTTGTTTAACTATGACCAGGATTCCCCCCAAAAAGCAAAACTCTAGGAAGTCCACATTGAGGTGCCTACAACAACTAATTTGGCTGTCTCTGTACCACTTCAAGGGAATTTCTTCAAAGGGTTAATTCGCCCCCTCCCCCCCCCAATGCGCACACACACCCTTGAGGCTGCACTGGGCACTTCTTATCACATGTAGAAAGTTCAAGGACAAAATACTAATAAAAGATAGCTAGGATTTAATGAGTTAAAGATTTAGCTCACCACAAGACCCCCAAAGGCTCTTTGCTCCATCAGTTTTATCTCACAACTTAGCAATTTCCTCAAATGTCTGAGCTGCACTTACTCACCTGTGCCATATCTAAACAAAGCCTTGCATCACAGGCAGCTGAAGCCCAAGAGAGAAGAGGGGGTTATATGAAAACAGGACTATATTAATATTTGGTCAATACTTATTAAAAGGGAGAAAAAAATTGTTGAGAAATTAAGTAATTCTACTTCAGTCCCCAGAGATAGAAAAATGGCATTACTTCAAAAACGCAAAAAATTARCTATTAACACTTCACAGAAAAAAGACTATGATGAACGCAGTTTAATTAAGAAATACAACCATGGTCACRTTATCTCCTTGAACATGAATTCAGTATTCCCACTTCATAACTTCCATATRCATTCTACAATGAGGAAGGAAAAAAATGGGTGGTCTTTTAATGTTTACATAATTTCAAAGCAGCAAAGTATTAGTGAAGACAGTAGCATCCTTTTACTGTACTAGGAAGTTAGTACTAGTTGCTTTTAGCAAGGAAAGGGATTATAAATAAAAGTATCTGAATATTAGGGGAGGGGGAAAAAAGTAGATCCAGAGTGTTTCATAAAATTAATGCTTTCAAACAGTACTTCAACCCAGCAGGAGGGSAACCTGTTACTGAAGGTTTCATTTTACACTGAAAGACATTGGAAATAAGAGTGTGACTTGACATAGGACAATTAATTATATAAATACACAGATTTCTGCCTTTTAAAACAAATTGTATTTATAGTGTTTGATTTCGTTCCAAAGAGGCACAAACTTTGCTAGCTTCTATTTCCCTTTGCAGAAGTTAGTGAGACTGTGCAATGCTGGAGCAGTAGTCYAAGATATCTTGTATAGTGAATTCCATAGTAATTCCTGATCCAGGATAGCAGCGAGCTATCAGCCCTTCAAAGTGCTTGTACTGACGTATAAACTCATCTTGCATAGAATGCCATACAACCTGCCAAAGAAAGCAAACTTTAGAAAACAGCAACTGACATAATGCACAGAATGGAAGCTGTTATTGATTCTTAGTGATCACAGTGAAGCTGATATCTGAAAGGTTACTGTACCTTGATGTTGGCAAGCTTGAACCGAGTTTTATCATTAGCAAAAATTAGCTTTTGCCCATTGGATTTCTTTTAAGGTCTTAAATGTTTACATCATTCCTGCTAAATTTACACTTCAAAGTAGAAAACAGGAAAAGACATGAGGGGAGTTTCCCTAAAAGAAGTTGTATTGCTTTTGTCTTCAAAGAAAAGAAAGAAAACCAAAACAGTGTTACTAATTCAAGGTGACCTTAAAGAGCGTCTAACAAGTGYTTAAGTCATTAACTAGTAAGAAAATTTAAAGAATATTATAGAATCAGCATGGGATTATAGGAAGTCCAGCTCAAGTCAGTGTTCTTCAGAACTGCTCTGAAGCTAGACATGTCCTACAAAATACRTATGCAAAAGCACTAATCAAGTTTGTGCAAATATTACAAGAGATTCAGATTATTCTTTTCAAATTATGATTTAGTTTACCTGAAGTAAGTTTTCTTCTTCACAGAGATGTTTGTCTACCTTCTTGTAGAGGTTATCCAATCCCTTCTTCACTTCCTTACCAGGATACTCCTTTATAACTTTCCGAAGCTCTTGTTTGTTGAAAGCCAGTTGATAACTTACTTCTTCTTCACGTATACCTTGAGCCACACGAGCTTCAATACCTTCAAAAAAATGCTAATAATGATGGTATTAATTAGTTTAGATTTCCTATAGTCATTAAATGTAACTATGCATATGCTTGTCTGATGGCCTATCTTGCTTCTGCTAAACAAYATGGTACTTGCGTATTCACTCCGTTTTTCTTTCTAATTAGATAAGATAGCATTGTTCAGCCATAAACATCAGAGCCCAGCTATCTGATACATTACTCCATTAGTATCGATGTAAAACTAAAGATAGCCATTTCTAGAACTAATCAAACTTTTCTTTACAGTCTTATAACCAATATTGAGTCATTCTCAAACTCCTTAATTAACAAGATCACAGCCTAGAAAAGTGCTAGATCTTAAAGGTAGGAACCTGGACTATTCATTTGAATACAAAATCCTCTACTTATACCATAATAATTATATTGCATATATTATGTGTGTATAATTATATAGCAGCAGTATTTCTTCATAATTGCTGTCTTTTCTCACCTTCTCCCAGCAGCTGGCTCACTTTATCATTAAAAACAGAGGGAAGGATGCCAATGAACATCTGTGTAAAGCCACATCAATTGAGGTTGGAAGCAGTAATAAGCTATTTAATTCATAAAAAGAGAATACATCTTAAACTTTTTTTTTTTTCTCTGAGTCCATCTGTCTCTCAGAAAATGAGTGTCTGAAAACAGCAGCAGGCTGAAATTCTTACAGAAAAAAAAGTAATTAACACTGGGAAGCTTTCAGTGGACAGAACTGAAATTTTGAGGCTAATGYTCAATCAGCATTTGGTTTAACAATTAGCTAAACATAGGACACACAGGATTTCCTTACGAGAGTTATAGCAATGATTATTGTTGAATGTTTCCAAAAAAAMCCACAAACACTAATTTTCTCTGCAGTTGAGGAGGAGAAAGTCATTGCAAAGCTCCTWATTAGTCATGAAGATCATAGTCTTGGAAGAAAATAACCAAGTTTTTCAAGGCAATGGACAGTACTGATTAACCAACTGGTCTAAGTGTCTTAAATGGTGTTGAGGGAGGAAGAAGTGAGGGGAAAGTCGAGTACTGGCTATCATGTTTAAGTCTAAAATAAGATAGAGATTATAATATATACAATAATAAAAAGACCAGACCTTACAAAGTGAACACTTATGAGAGTTCACCTGCTCTGCGTTATTCAAACGTATCAAGCTAAACCAGAATATACTTGCATTTAATTTCTCAAGAGGCTGTCCAAGTGAGTAGATTACATAAGACTGAAGATGATCAGTATATTTCTGCTTGGCTTCTTTTTTCTCAGAYTCAAGACAAGAAATTTTCAAGCGAGAAAGTGTTGCAAAAATATGATGAAAGTTCTCCATCATGACCACATCCCTTGGTGTTTTCTGGCTTTCATTTGCCACTTTCTCAACTGGAATTAAAAAGAAACAAACATAAAAGGCTTAAAATACCTGAAGGAGAGACAAATTCTTTTAAAAAAGTAACAATAAAATTGCAGGAAGAAATTTGGAATTTTATTTTGAAAACAACCATTTATATAATTGCCATAACTGTTAAATAAATGAATATTTAAGAGACTTYAAGAGAAGCCACATACATATACTAGTTCTAAAACTATGGCATTTGTTTGTCAAAAATCACTTATGAACAGATACAAAATAGTCACTGCAGAATCATTTACATAACTGAGAAGTTACCAAAGCATTTTGTGGAGGCTTACAAGTGTGCCTTTATTATCCTTTAAAAGTTTAATGTGACAACTAAGAAGAAAATATTTATTCTAAGAAAGAGGAGAAAGTATCTTCTAATAACAAGGTTTGATTTTTTAAAAAATTTCCTCAGTTTCTCTTCAACATTTTTTGCTTAGTTTATTTTGTGGTGAAAATTCCACTACCCAAATTTGATAATGAAAATGGATAAACATGCATATGGGTCTATTACTTTCAAACAAGTTCAGTGCAGACAAGAAATTCCACCCTGTTGCTCCCTTACAGTACCTAAATGCAAAACGGAAGATGATGGCTTTAGCCACAATGAATGCAGGTAAGTCTCTATGCCCGCTCATCTATTAACCGTTTTGCAAAGACTACCAAATAGGATGCGTTCCCTGGCACACCYCCCTGGGCACCACAGTATTAATGAACAGAGCTGACCATTTCAGCCAGATCACTGAAATGTCATTTGGAAAAATCTGCTACTGCCAATTTTGATCGTATCTTTTCTTCAACCTGAAGTACCGCATATTTCTGTTTCAACATAACTTGTGAATTAAATATCCTATTGCATTAAGTGGAATTTCCTACTTGCACCAGTTTTATGTATCAGTTTGAGTTTGTTTCATTGCATTGTTTTGCCTGTCACTTGTGTTTGTTGTTTTCTCTCTTGAACTATACCTTAATAAGGACTAAAATTTCAGGTGCAATCAAACAGCATTAAAACACTTAAAATCCACTGTCCTATCATCTAGGATACTACTGCTGATTTTCTATGGACTCTATAGTCTTCTGTACTATGAAGTGATTACCTCCTCAATACTACATAATATGCTCAGAACCACTACGCTACAGTTTCTYAGACAAGTTTCACTGACACTATTTTGTCCTCTTCCTGTTAAAAAGAGGTTATGTCTCACTGGCTGGGAAGTGCTATAGGTGGAGCTGTTATAAAGTAGGCAGGTGAACTAGCACAGAGATTTCCTTTCCCCCTGCCAACCACTCCCTTTTCTCTTTTTCCAATTCTAAAACAAATCCTCCCACCCCAAGTCTAGGCAACAACAATATTCCAGAGTTCACTGACTTATATATTTTTTTAATAAATAAAATGGCCAAATAAGGGGTTTGCTGCCAGTTTTCTAGAGTACACTGGGGAAAATAGGGAAGGCTGGAGAAAGACACTGCTGTGACATGTTGAAACACAAAGGACCTAATCTGCAAAGAAAGAGGCAGATTCATAGCCAGAATTCAAAGGCTGCAGTAGATCTGGATGGGATCTCTTGCAGGGCTACGAAGATCAATGCCATTGGGTCTGTGTGCCAGGGATCATACCCCTGATTCAGCTCCTCAACTAGGCCACGCTGGGGAAGAAAAAACAGGAAACCATTCAAGGGCAGACTTGCAATGCTGCTGCAATCTCCTCTCTTCCTCCAGACTCCTGGCCAACTTTAGGGAAGTTTATGGAGCCAAAACAAGGCAGTGATGTCTGACTAACAAAGGAAGTCGGCTTCACAGCCCTCACACACTCATTTCTYTGTGAGATGGATCCCTGCTTTACTAACTTGGCATTATCTTTGTCATACCATTATTGTTTTAATTAAATCTCAGTGATCAGCTGAAACTTTAAGTATTTTCTTTACATTCTTTCACAAAATAGCAGAATTATTTTTAAAGAAAAAGGCTTAGTAGCTGAAGTTAGTACTAAAAAAAATGAAGAAAAAACACTGCAAGTTTGACATACATATTGAGTACTGATTCTTGTTATAACTGAAAATTACTTTTCAGGTTTTCAAAAAAAAAAAAAGAATATTTACTACTTTGCTTTAGAAAAAAAAATACATCAAAGAAGTTTACATGAGCTTCCCACTACTGATAATTCTGAAAATTTCAGTACAATGTTGGTCACAGAGTTTGTGATAAAGAGTACAGTCTCTTCAAAAACAACAGTATCTGTTAATTGGAGAAAAATATATAAACAGGTCGAASAAAAAATAAAAATCTCTTAAGCATAACAACCCCAGAAGACCTACCGCTGACAAAAACAGCTCTAATAAGTTTTATATAGGCTTTATCTAGATCTCCTCGGCGCTCTGCATTTTTGAAAATTGATTCAGCAAGGCCTGCAAACTCTTCAAATTCAGCAACAAATGGAAGGATCCCGACTTTACTTTTCTTCGAAATTTTTACTTCATCCATCTGTTTCATTTGGTTACTCTTAAATTTAAAACGAAAACAAAGAAGTTAGTCTCCAATATATAACTTTGGATTGTATCATAACAAGAAAAACAAAAAATTTAGATGTATTGAAAAACTGACTTTTATTGAAGCAGAGAAATCATTTTTAAGTAGTAGCTCTACTTAGGTCTTTCTCTATTTTTAACTCAAAGGATGAGGGGAAAAAARGAGGCATGGGCATACTGTGTTAGGAAAAATATTTCCAACAGTAGGAATTGCCTCTCTGACAGTCATAAGATTTGCTATTTTATGTCTACCAGCTTCTTGYTGAATGAGAGAGAAATAGGTATCTATTGTCAGAGATATCTATTTGGCATATTATAAGGGTTTTGCTTTTCCCCTATGAGCGTAAGACTAAGGGGTTTTGTTTACTTAGTAAGTCAAAAAGCCAGAGAGTGCTTCACTTACCTCAGTAATTTCAATAAAATCAGTTTTATATAAATAAGTAAATAAATAGGTCTGCTAGCTCACAGCAGTGAAATCCTGAAAATGAGTAGTCTTAYTTCTTATAAATAGTTAAGCATTCAAGAAAACTTCAATGGAGAGGGAAGAGAAACAACCAGCAGTTACTTAAAATTATTTTGAAAGTGAGGCCAATATATGGCAATAAAGTCATTCATTTTCACTTCGATTTAAAAGCAAAATCCAACTATAAGGAAATGCAAAAATCAAACTGGATAGGAATGGGCTTCCTACAGCATTTTAGTCAGACTAATCAGAATAAGTAGAAGAACTTACAATGCATTTATCAAAGTTTCTTTTGACAGTCACCAAAACATTTCCAAGTGTTGTGCTGAGAAAGGAAGCTGGGTCCACATTTTGTGCTGTCCATACATGATGGCTCATCTTAACTAGCATATAAAGGGAGTTAAAGCTATCAATCTTGTCACCCAGTGCAATAAGGTTATTCAGCTCAGGTTCAATACAGCGAAATATTTTTGTCATCATTTGTCGGATCATGTCCTTCCTATTAAAAAAATATATAAGTATTACTCTGACAGTTTACTAGGCTATGTATCAAAGGCAACTGCAAAATATTTTAGGATGAATTTATTGCATTTGCATTYAACAGGTATCAGGGTTTGGTTTTCAGAATAAAAAATTGAAAGTCACAGATATAAAACAATTGTCAGAGTACTTTCTATGTGGAGGTTTCCACATGCAAATCCAGAATATTGCTAAGCATATTTTACATGGCAACAAAGTCTTGTTTCCTTTCACTTTGCAAACTATTAGACTATTAAATTCTTTTCCTACTATATTCAGAAGCATTTCTGCTACACATTAAAAATTCAATATTGACACATTCAGTGCCYAGTTACAAATTTAGAGTTTATTATTCAGTTTCACTGAAGGAAACAATGTATCACTATGGAGAAAAAAAGAGATACTTCAGAACTAAAAATAAATACCAACACATACTCAGAGGATATAGTTTGAGGACCACCAGAAGAATACGAACGAGATAAAGTTCCTCCATCCATTTCCTCTGCTTCATTCTGTAAGAACAAGGAATGCATATACTGGAAGCTGAAAGGCTGGCTCAAATCTGTATTAACTGACAAGTACGTCTGAGAAGAACAACAACCTAACTATCAGCAATTTTTTTCTTTTCCCTCAAAAGAGGCAGAATGGGTTGCAAGGTTCTGGCAGAATTCTAGTCATGTTCCCCACAACGCAGTATTATAAACAATTATCTCCCATTGCCTTCCTACGTAACATGATAACAATAATATCCTTAGCCTGGCCTTATGAGGAAAAAAGGCCGTGGCAAAAAACATGTCAGTCCTATTAGATTTTGAATTGGCTGGCCAGCAATAAAGATTCTGTCAGCTAACAGAATATGAATTAATGACCATCTGTTTTACACAATTGACAAATAAATTCAGAAGTTTTTCATCCCTTTTGTTAGGCCTGTTCATCATTTTTGACTTAACAGCAGAACTGAAAGAGCCATACCGTTGTTGTTCCAGGAATGCTCTGATGTTGCTGTAGTTTGAAAAATTTACTAATGAAGTCCTGTTCTGCCAGACACAGAGGCTCTAGCTCGCTTAAAACTTGTTCAAAAATCTAAAAGAAAGCCAAATATTACATTAATATACTGAATAGTTGAAGCAGTTGAAAACACTCATTTTTAACTGTTGCATATGATTTTATACTTCCAATCCTCAGTAAACTTTAGAAGGCTGATTTCTACTTGACAGAAATGGAAACAACTCATAATTTTATCTTTATAAATGTTGCCTGGATCTCAACATAGTTTCTCCTCATCCATATAAAAGAAGGAAAGAGGAAAGAAAAAAGAACAATAAACTTTTTTCCACAATGAGTTTTTTAATCGCAGCCTGAGGATGGACTTTTATGCTGTTGCAAATAGTAAGTCACCCTATTTTCTCCTTTGTCGCTAAGAGGAGGCTTTTTACCTCCCCCTTCACCCCCCCCCCTTTTTTTTTTTCAAACCAAAAGCCTCAAGGAAGAAAAATGGATGAGGTGTACATGTATAAGATGACTGCACTACTGAAAAAGRTTGTAAATTACATCTTAAAAAACTAACAAGTTTGATATTGAAATAAAATTCATTCATCATGATTCTTCTGTTTAATCTGAAGTTGAACAGTAAGTATTTTGGCTATAATTCAACATAATTTACTAGTATGAATTATTTATATTGCAAATCAAGTATTAAGACAATTCTAATCTACCTTTATCATCTTTACACACATATAGTATATTTTCTCTGCAAGTGTTTAAGGATTAAAACATACAGTAATTTACATAAATAAAACATTCCAGCAAAATAGTAAAATGCTACTGAATAGTAAAATTCCCCCCCCCCCCCGGGGGTGGGGGAATCCAAACCCACAGAACTAATTACTAAGTCAGCTCAACAGCTGAAATTCTGTATGCTTCAGTCATACTTACATTCCCCAAAGGGGTGGGATAGAAGTCAAAGTAAGGTGAGAAAAATAGCAGAACACTTGATCTTTTGTATAAAATTGGTTTTAAAAAGATATCATTTTAATTTTAGTCACATTATTATTGCAGCAGCCAGTGTATATTATATAATATTAATATATATTAATATTATATAATACTTCCTCTCAGAAAGCTAGAAAGAAATTAGAGAAGGCAGAARAAAAAATCTTTTATATCAAATAATTCAATAGAGAACAAGTACATCATTTTTATCTCCTACTCTGAGAACAGCCCTTTTCTCACATTTAGATATTAATTCCACACGAAATTAGTACTGACACTTTCAAAGGTTACCTTTTTACCTTTTTAAATGGRTACCAAAGACACCCCATCGATAACTTAGTGTCAATAGTTAAAGCAGACCACCTTGATAAAGACTTTGATGTGAAACCAGTATAAATGAAATTTTAGGRCAGTTATGCTTTCTTATCTTTCACTTTTGCTTACATACTGACAAAGTGTGATAGAACCCATGAACACCTGAGTTGGTTCAAGAATCAGTCAGTTCAACTTCTATTTGAGGAAAAATACATATTGGATTTAAACTTTTTGCACCATTTCCTAATGCYTGATATTCTTTAAACATCAAGCCAAGCTTACAAAGGAACTAGATACAATCTGTAATAATCACAGAGAATAATAGTCTGATCTACATATTTCTTGGAAGTTTTCTTTATTAGATGTGCAGTGCATATGGCATTCAAAACATTGTCATGCTTTGGATTTAAAAAGAATTTTGATAGAAGTTCCTATACAGTACACTTTTAAAAACTACACATGAAGAGCATTCAAGAAAGTGATAATACAAAGCCAAGAAAATTCTGCATAACATTTCTGCTTTACCTTATCAAATTTTGTTCTATCAGCCACATCAAGATCAGAGGCAGACATATTTCCCATATCCAATAGTGAGGATGACTGAGACCTACGATTTCCTGAACTCTGAACAGAGAGTTTATTTAGGCTAGAAGTAGACCCAGTCAATTTTCCAGAACTTCCATGGAGACCTATGAAATAAAAAGACTGTGAGAGAGGAAAGCAACAGTAGAATAAAATACTTAAGAACAGATCCATTACAGAATGCCTGAGATGGGAGTTGCTAATAGTTCTACATTAAAATCAAACAATTAAGTGAGCTTTCATTTAGGTTGCAAATACTTTTTGTTATAAACACATTTTTCATAACAAGGCAACTGTAACACTTAAGCAAGTTTCAAAGCTAAGTACAATGTAGCTATAAAAGCCTGCATTGTAAGTTATGGAAAAAGTATAACAGGAACATAACTGTTGTTCACATAAAGTTTTCAGCTAGAAGAAACACTTGGAAGCAAAGACCAGTTTTGATCATTGTGAATTCAGTTTGGCCAAAGACTGTCAGTAAGCACGAAAATTAATCTACAAAGGGAAAAAATTAAAAAGTCTCATGTACAAAGGGAAAAAATTAAAAAGTCTCATGTACACACAGGCACTTTCCACCTTGTCTTGAAGTTGATCTTTCCACTTTTTAACATCCTTTTGCCTACATAGTTTATCCTAGTTATTTTTTCTGATCTATAACACCAAGTATATTCTACTGTATGCTGCTGATGCTCCCTCCTCCCTTTGATCATAACAAACATCAAGATGTTTCTCCTTGATATTCCAGGGCCTTGCCTTGGTGGTGAGGAACATTTGTTTTCTGGAATTTCAATAATGTTGGAACAGAGTAGAGAAAACTAGTAACAAAAATAAGTTATCATCAATATTTGATCCATAAGTAAACTTCTCGAATTTCAACTGCAAAAGAACTGAAAAGCAATCCTGTAACATTTCATTGAATTGCTATGTTGGTATCCYGTCATAGCTATCATGGTCTAGGGGCACATACAAGACAAAGTTCATAGGTCTAATAAAAGATTTTACCTCAACCTACTGGAAAAGTTGGAAAGCTAAGACAAGCTTTCAGGTACAAACTTTTTTTTAAGATCAATTAGTAGCATGGGAAAAGCAGATGGTACCTTTACCTGTAAACCTTGTCTTATCCAACTTTTAYGTTGAACAATTGCAGTTGTACTTCATTCTTGCCTTGCAAAAACAATGATTCTGCTAATGTTTATTTCATTCTGTACAGATTGCTTTMATGTTAGGTACGTGTTCCACGATGCAGCACTACATCTTCACATTGATACACATGCATTGACAATACCAACTAATGCAACTAGTTATACTCACTCTCAGTTTCCTGTTTGACAGCACTTTCTTTTCGAGGCAGTGTAGCTGGGATGGATTAGGTTGCAAGCATCAAAGACAAAGACAAGTTAAAATGCAGTTTGCACAAACCATGCACAAGATGCAAGTTAAGCTCTAACTGGAAAGAAACATGCAGAGAACTATAAGCAGCAAGTAACTACATTGCAAACACATTTAGTTGGAGAAGTACTACTCTAGAAATTCAGTGTCTAAACTACATGGAAAACAGATTAAGTATTAAACTAACTTTTCTCTACATGGTTTGCTCAGAGAAAAAAGAACTTCCTTTAGTAACATTTATTTTAAAGTTCTCCCAAACAGAGAAGTCCATTAACTTACTTTATTTGTTAGAGTTAATATTGCAAAAGACTCAGTTTCCAAGATCAACTGTTCTATGGACACTAAACAAAGAAATGAAAACGTATTTATGTAATTTTGTACTGAGTCAGAAATAACTTCCACCTCCTTTAATTAAATGAGCCCACSAATACTGCAAAGTCATTTTAAAGTCATCTCTAATAAAACCAGCAAGCATGTTGTGTTTTTCTGATGTTAGCAACTTGGATGTTTACACAGAGAATATACCTTTGTTATTCATGCTGCATCAAAAATTAATGATTGCAGATTCAGAGAGGATGAAAACAACAAATTTTTAGTTTAAAAAAATTTGTTTTATATTTTTGATTGTCTTTGCAGAATAAAAAAATTTCCTCAAGTGGACTTCAAACTGAAATTCAGAGTAAATGAGCATGATAAAGTGTCCTCACATTTGCAGTAAATGGAGACTCCCTAACCAGTAAAAGGTATTTGCATACATACACTAAAAGCGATACATGGTATTAAGAAGATCTTTGATGAGGATGGATGCTTCAAGCCCTCCTAAAATGGAGCAAGCAAGCAAGACCTACAGTAATAGAATAAGTAAATACTTCCAAATGCCACAAACATGTCTTAAATACCAGATGTTCTTAAGTAGGCAACAACACTGACAATTTTAATGTCAAACACAAATTTAATTCCAGCCTACCTTATATGTTTTTTTTTTAATATAGTTTTAAGTCTGGTGTATTTAGTACATGCATCTGTCATGCGTCAGTCCCAATTCTTCACAATCCCCAATTCCCAAGCACATGGGACTACATTACAGAATGCAGAGAGATGCACGCAAAGTTCAGGCTGCAGAYGATCAGAAGAGCCATAGTGAATATTGCATTTGAGAAGCCACATCATATAACTATGTAAAAACAGTAGCGCTCTTTCCCACATTTGATTTTATGGTATTTAAGTATCAAAGTCTTGGCTTCACCAGAAGAAAAAACAAAGACTGTAAGACAAGTGTGAATGCTCATGACCCAGAATATTTTTGCCTTAAAAATGCAGACAGAGAACCTTGCACATAGAATGCCAGAATAATTCTCCCAGCATCCCATCTGCACTTGAGGCATTCAAATAGCAGTGCTATTCCCAAAGCACACACACACAAAAAAAGAAAAACAAAAGAAAAAGGAAAAAGGCAAGAACACACACCAAGGCAGCTTGAAATCAGGTCTTCTTTAGTGYTGGAGTACAGCTGGAGCATTATATATCTAACCCTATTCCTTAAGTATATTATTAAGTAGTGATATATTTTGAATTAACGAAGTAATGTACAGTTAGGAATATTATGATCACCACCTTCAATATATATGCCTTAAAAATCACACAGTATAAGCTGTTACAAAATAAATACATCACTTGCATATAGATCCATTTCAATATTTAAATATCATTTAATAAAAGCTGTTTTTTAAAAAAGCAAAGTTTGCTTTCCTTCTTTGCAAATGGTATCATTAAGAAGATGACTAGTACTGAGGAGCAGTCTTCTTTAAGAAGGTGATCTAATTCATTGTCAAAATTGTTTGCAGCCTCAAATATGCAGCCATTAATACTCATTATTTAAAGCTTACTAACCATAACGTTAATAATCCTGGCAGAGTCCCCCACCAGACACAGTTTCCAATTTTGGCTTTATTTAGACTGATGACTACCAATTTTTGGAGGACTGAACATTTGGGTCAAGTTTTCCATGTCAAGCAGTCACCAGTGAGACTCAAAAACATACTTTCTTGCAGGCTTGTGAAAATATAACCYGTTACAAAAGTAATCAAATCAAGACAACCAGTAAAAAAATAAAAATAAAAATCCTTTGTTACTCTACTCCTAGACTCTGTTTTGTACAAATTTTAAACACACTTGAAGTTTACCCAAATATTCAGCAGAAACTCTCTCAAGGTGAAGCCTGGCAAGTTCTTTCTCTAAATTAGGAGCAGTTCAAGACACTTACAGAAGTCAAGAATAACTGTCTCCTCACAAATACAAATCACAGGAAAAGTTGCAGGATGAAGTGTCTTAAAAATCAACTTATATTAAAGTTTTTTGTTCTTAGAATAAGATAGTTTTTCAAGACTTATAAAAATTAACTGTTGTGACTGTCACATACTATGGCACCACTTGCTCTCCATGGTCAACAGCCTGCCAAGGCTTTTCTTTCCAACTTTCCTCCTCACCCTGCCCCAGCCAAGTCTTACAACTCTCCTGTTTTCTTTTTCTCATTATTTTTTTCTGCTTTCTATCACAAGCTTCAAAGCATCAGCTCAGGATCCCAAATAGGTTTGACAGAATTTACTAGTTCAACCTACACTTCACTTCCAAATTTAGGATTTACAAGCTAGTCAACTATGGCAAATATAGATATCTTAAGCAAACATTTTGAAAGTGTACTTCAAAATATAGAATAGCTAATATATAAATGCACCTATATCACTTGCTGTTTGCTAAGGGTCTAGGTAGCTTTTAAAATGGCTTCACTTTCATTATCATTTTTTCCCTAATAGAGATGCATACTCCCTCAAGTGGAAAGGCCGACAAGTTAAAGCAGCATGATTTCTAGTCCTAGACTATATATGTAAATCCCACTAAAAACACAACAAAATACACAGGTTTCCTTGGGTAGAATTAACATTAAAACTAGCCTCTTGAAAATCCATCAGAAATCTTACAAAAAGCAGAAATAGCAGAAGGAACATGTACGCAAGCTTCCTGAGCTTACTTTAACTAGAGGAGTTATCTTTCAAATATAATCCGGTAATAAAATTGAGTAGTTCTTCAGCAAAAATTGAGACTAGGTTAAAAATCTGACAAATTATAKCTCATCCTCTGATCCTGCCCGATTTCACAGGAAATTTCACTGTGCTTCTTTGACCTTAGTTTTGCTAACCACATTTTCCATTCACCTCCTACCTTGACAAACATAGCCAATTTCCAGCTTAGGCACAGGACAGCATTACGGTTTTGGCTCTGGAAGTTGCAATGAGGTTTTTTTTTTTATTTATTTACACATAAAATAAAGCAAGAAATACGCCTCCTAGACTCTTACCAAATTTTTTGCCTTCTTTGGTTGTGCCTGTCATCTTGATCTTGGCAACTTCAAAGAAATCTTTTATTTCCCTTTCATATAGTCGTGATAAATAATCCATATAATTCTTAAATGAAAAATCAAAAGTTAGTTACCAGTTGGGTATACATACTACTCATTTTTTAAAAGCAGCATGGAAATAAAATGTACAAAATAAACTGCTTTGGACACATATACACRCAAACATATACTCAGGACAATTAAGTAGGTGATACCCATTTTACTAGAGAGTTCGTGGAGAAGCAAATCAGAAAGTGCTATTTCCYGTCCATAGGAAATATATACATGGTGGTACATACAGGAGTTACAGGTCGTGGAGCAGAACTTAATCCAAGGTAGAATGGAGAGAATTCAGCACTATTCTCCCTAGTCTCTTCTATTACTATGCCAGAAAAAACAAATAAGATATCATTCCTACACATCCTCTTGAGTATATGTCTTCCCTAATTAAACCACCCCCTGCTAGGAGGGGTTCTGTTAGAAAAAAAAAAAAATAGAAAAGGCTGTGTGCCTACTACAAAGTTGAGTGAGTGACAAATTCATTTTTATTTGAAACACTGCTGAAAATAAGCTCAAATTTCAAAAGATAAAGAGTACGACAGATGAAATAAGTTTGAAGATATTCCGGTTTTAGAATTTAGTTAAAAGATTTACTTCATGGATAGACCAGCTCAATAATTTGTTTCTGTTTTCTTCAGAATTCTGTTATTTAACTCACACAATCTATAAATCTGTCACTTTTAGTTTATTTGAAGAAAAAGATGTTAGCTGTTCACTGAACATTTGACTGGCACTGAAAGCAGATGAACAACTATTTCAAAGCCATTTTAGGAGTCTGATTTGAAATTTCCACAATTTGAACTAAGATTGAATGACAGTACTTTTATTAAAGACAATTTGCTGTTAAGGACTAACTTTCCTCTGACCTTTTATTTCAAGAATTTCTATATATCTGTAATCACTTTTTCACTTCAAGCCAGTGTTAAGCAACATGGTTAAAAATTACACAAATACAAGGCCAAAATGTTTCTATTTTGAGAATATCAAAAGCTTTAGAGGTCTGCTGAACTAAAACTAAAAATAAGTCTATCAATATGAAAATAATTATTCTTCTCACTAGACTGTAAAACAGCAAACTATTTTACATAAACATTGAGATTAATATTGTATGATGCTTCAAAACAAACACACATGGAATCTGGAAAATAACACGGAATGCATCAAACACCAAAGTGAAGTTTCCTAGTCATAGAATCAGTAAGGTTGGAAGGGACCTCTGGAGATCATCTAGTCCAACCCCCCCTGCTCTAGCAGCGTCACCTAGAACATGTTAGACAGGGTTGTATCCAGGCAGGCCTTGAAGATCTCCAGAGAAGGAGACTCCACAACCCCTCTGGACAACCTGGTCCAGTGCTCCGTTACTCTCACGGCAAAGAAATTCCCCCCTCATATTCAGGCAGAATTTTGCCCATTGCTTCTTGTCCCGTCACATAGGACAACTGAAAAGAGTTTGTCCCCGTCCCCTTGACACCCTCCCTTCAGGTACTCGTAGACATCGATAAGATCCCCCCTCAGTCTTCTCTTCCCAGTCCATAGAGGAACAAAAAAGGAAGGCAATGAATTACATTTAAAATTAAGGAATGCTTAAGAAAAATGCACACACTCATGCATTTTTTTTGACTTTTGTAAAAAGAATATATTATGTAAATTCTCTAGAAGCATCTGAGCATTTCAAATACCTTTGTTAGACCTTCATATTTTCCATAGTCTGTGTTCTTGAGCCATTCCATCAGTTTAGCATAACGAAGTAAATCTCTGTGAAATGGATGATGATTGGGTAATGTCAATTCAACAGAGTGCTGGGCAAGTGTGGAACTCTGATCATGACCCTTAAGAAAAGAAAGTATTAAAATAAATCTTTGATATACTATACGGATTTCCTGAATAACTTAAACATTCACAGCATCCCATTCATACAAACAGAAAAGCATCAAAAGTATTTGTGTAAAATCAGAAATTACCTCAACTTCAGATCCCTAAAGTAATATGTATCTTTCTAACTTGGGTCTCTAGACACTATCATAACACAGATATTATAACACAGACTAAGACATTATAGTTGTAGCAGCAAATCCACCTTAGTAAGCTTGCTCATTGTTAGGCTGCAACTGCTTCTAACTTTGCCTTCAAGAAACGTCAGTTGTACACTTTTTGCATGAGACTGCAAGACTGAAGGTCTAGTAACAAGAATTCAACTGTTTCTGAAGAACATAAAGGAATATTATATTATTTGTCTTAATTAAAAAAAGAAAAAAAAAAACTGCTTCTTCTGACCTCTGAAAACACCAGTTCAGTAAAAGTTTAGACTCTACATGTGTAGAGTCAAGCAGATTAGGACATGCAGCATAAACCAATCCTTTAAAAGCAAGTTACTAACTTCATGTTCCTCCTCCTTTTTCTCCAGGAGATCATCTGAAAAAAACAGTAATCCTCAAGGAGAGATTGCTTTGTATTCCATAGCAACTTAAGATCTGGCTTTTCAAGCTTTCAGCTGCTTGAACCCGCAAGCTTCCTAGGCAATCCAGGAGACAAGCAAGATGACACCACAGTTCAGTGAGGTAGCAGAACACAAACTACTAGCTCAATGTTAAAGCACAGGAGAGGAGCTTAACGTTGAAATGGCTTTAGTATTTTCCACTAAGCATTTATTACTTGGGTTGTAAGAGATACAGCAAAAGACCTTAAATATTAGCTTGTGCCACAACAGCATAAAAAAACGCTTTAAGCAGTCAGCCCGTAGTTCCTGTGGTAGAATACGCAGGCAATTTAAAAAGGTCAAACAAGTGTCAATATCCCCTGACAGAAATGGCATTCCTGGACACTTAGGCTTAGATATGACAGGTAGGCAGAACATAAAAATAGTTTTAAAGCTGCCCTTGCACTTTTTAAAGTTGTAACGGCTGTCAGTTTGGATCAGAGAGTCAAAAACAAGCAACTTTGACTCATTCTTCTCTATTGTATTGGGTACTAGTTAGCCCTAATGGTGTTGACAATGCATTTTAGAATTTTTTCTTTTAAATGAAAGTATACTAGTCTTGCTATTCATTATAAAGACTAACCTTTATTAACTAGTTAATGCAACGCAAAAAAAGCCAGCTTCTACATAAAGCTGGAATACTTTCATATCCAACCTCAACACATGCTTATTTTAAGTCCTGTTCTCCTACTAATGACATACATAAATGAGACACATGTGGACCACTATAAGCCCATAGTAAAGGCAAAGAAGTCCTAGAGGACTTCATTCAATTATTCTCACAGACAACCAGGAAGGTTCGCACTTACTGTTAATTTCCCTTCTAAAACAAAACTGAAATACTGTAGTTTGAATCCAATAGAAAGTTAACTTTGGAAAGTGTAATTATTGCAACATACAACTTGGAATCAGAATCCAGCAGTGGCCATACAGCTGTTGAACATACAGCATATGTAACTGCAGAGACCATACTCCACACTGTGTATACTTCTTKGCATGCATCTATTTATAAAAACTGACTAGAAGTAAACACCAGGTACACAAGAGAAAGCAGCACACYGTTACAATGTAGTAAATTAACAGTGATGGTCATCTTTATTTGTTACAAGTGAGTTACTATATCTGTTTGAAGTATAACATAATATTTTCAACATGTCTTTGATAGGCTTTATTGAAGCTAGATATAGCAACCATTTGTGGGTCTCTCTTCTAACCCCTAGCATGAAACACTTAAACATGAAAGTGCATACTGTAGGAATAAGTTCATTATAGTTTAAAATTATTTAACTGATGGCTTCCAMAACTTCCTTTGTTAAATCACTTCAAAGGCTAGCTAATGTTACTGCTATGAAATACTCTATTACATAGTCAAATTTCTTGCTTCTTTCATCTGATGCATATTCTTTTGAGTAATTTTTTGGCTTGGTATTTACATTCTTYATAAAACTACATAGAAGAGTCCCTTCCCAAGCCAACTTCTCCAGAATTATAATTATTCTGGTTGTCCTAGCCTAAACAATGTAAAATTTAAGTCTATTCCAAGACAAAATGCATCTGGTCTAATTCTACCTTCCYCAACAAAACAAAACAAAAAAAACAGGCTTCCTCTCTCTATTCAAAGCATACAGTCATATTAACTGTTACCAAATGATGCTGCAAGTTTGTTATTCAACTATTTCATTGCACTGTTCCAAAGGCAGAAAGCTTAGTGTTGCATTTTAATAGAATGTTGAACCTGGTTGTGGAGGAAAAAAACAACTTTAAAATTACAGATACATTTTTGCAAGTTAATCAAATACTATTAGGTCATAGTAAAGACAGCTATGTTAACTGTTAGTAGCAGTTTACTGCAGATGATTTGACACTTCAGTGAGCTGCAATCCAAAGTTGTGTTTCTGTTTAAAATTTTAGAAATTTGTTTTCACTTTTATGTAGAGGAGATGAAACACCCTGATGTTTTATGACAGTAGTTTGAATCAGAGCATTGAGTTTGTTTGCTTTAAAAATAAATAAATGGATAAGCTCACATTTTCAAGCTAWTATATTTAAGCTGAAGAAAAAAAAAGCACAACAGAACTTTGTYGTTCTATCTAATGAGTTCTCAACCAGAACATGACGACCTTTGCCTGATTTAGATTTCTCCTGAAGTGCTTTCATTTCTTTTTTAAAGAAACATTCTAAACAAATATGCAAAATTTTAGATTTTAAGGATAACAGAAAACACTCCTGTTAGACTTTTCAATAATGTGGGACTGAGAAATGGTTACATTCCATTCATCTGACTAACAAAACAATGTCACTTTTGTAAGATAATGCACAAGTCTGTGGCAACACATATCTACAGCTCAAAATGAGGTAAACTTTTTTTTTTTTTTGCAAAAAAAATTAATACAGAGCTCATTTCTTGCAGACTACATGCTCCTGCTTTAACTTGCAATGGTGTAACATTTTTACCTGATGATTAATATCTGCTGGCAAAGAGCTGGCTAAAATTTTTCAGACGGTATTTATGTGAAAGATTGAGACCACTATAGTACCAGGATTCAAAAAAATATTTTTTTAATAAAATGGCAAAATGATGGTTACTCATTCTCAATAGTATTGAAAAGCCTTCTTAAAAATATTTCAGCTAATATATTTAATATTACACAGGAATAATAATTTCTGCTCATTCAGGCTTCTCCTTGCTCATTGAGGCCCAGCCAGATTGGATATGCCCAGTTTTTCAAAAATGAGAAGCAGTAAGAGAAACATCCTTTCTTAAGGAAAGAAGCCAAAGACTAAAATTTTAGCATGCTGTTTAACCGGAATTCTTCTGCAAAACGATGAAAATGTAGAAAATAACTATCCYTGGTGTAAAGAGCCATGCTTGCACTCTCAAATACAATTTTCTATACAATTATCTGGCATAATTCTGGTCCATTTTCTAGAATATATTAAAAATTACAAAACTTTTAAGACTTTGACTGCACCAATACATATAGAAACTGAATTACTTTTCTATTTACAAATAGTATTACAATTGTTTGTAATTGTAATATCTGTACAGTTGTGCAAATATTATAGTTTTCTGAATATGTTTTCTCCACACATCTCAGTGCTCCACTGTCTCTTAGCAAACTCCAGCGTTCAGATGAACGTTATCTAACACACAGATAAACAAAGCTTGGGAGCTGATGCAAATACTAGAAGGGATAAGGGGCACGGATCTGGTGTTCCACAAACAATATGGATAAATTTCTTATTTGTAAAGTCAAAGATRCAGCTGCTAGTTAGATGAGGCAAGCTTAAAAAAAAGTTAGTTACAAAAGCTTGTATCAAACCTGATGTACTCACTGGAACTGAAAGATAGTAGGACTTGTTATAGAGCTGAAGTAGGGTCTGAGTAAACTAATTGGAGATAAAAAAAAAGAAAACAAAACAAAAAAATGCATAAAAACACCCATCCTCATGCAAAAAATCTCAGGACAGTGATTTCTGAGTATTTCAAATTAAGGCTCAAACCAAAGTTTAACAGTTTTACTTTGAATGTTTAATTAATTTATTTTTTTTAATGTCTACAGAAGTACAGATAGCAAGGACTCTGGTGTTCTCAGTCTCTTAACCCTTAAAAATTAACATTTTTTTCCTCAACTAATCAAGCCCTACAGCTAAAAATAAATCTCAGGTGTGCTTAATGCAGATACCAAACCCACTGCACAGTTTGGTCTCTTTTTTTTTTTTTTTTATTATATAATATTATTTCTATGGTCACTGTAGTTTGGTATGTTTAGTAATCTCTCCACCTGAAGTGCCTCTAGCAGTCCATTCACTTACTGATTGTATCAAAGAACACATCCAATTTCAGTTGGAGTGTTCTTTTCAGAAAAAGTCTGTGACTGAAAATTTCAGATAAAGTAGCAAGTTAATACCTGTTGAACAAATACACTGTTCAAATGACTGGCAAGCCTCCGTGCAAATTGTTCACGCAAGTCACTAAATCGCTGTTGTTGCTCTTTGACTGCATGAAGCATATCATGTCCTAAAAGCAAACAAAAAGAACGTCTCAGAGTACAAACTACATAGCTATAACATATGTGTGAACAGAAGGGACCACAGGTGACAGGTGACTGTACCCTCTGTGTACAGAAACAATACCTAAGACTAGTAGCGAAGGAATTTACAATAAAGGCACTACCACAATAAATTCCACGTGTTAAGACTGTAGTCTAACAAAATCGTTACCTGGACGAAGAGCCACATTCATACACTGCAGAAGGGCATCTGCTGCATTAGTGCAGGCCTCAATGCCTCGAGAAGAGGTCAGATCTCCCTCCTGAAGGGCCTTTATATGACCTTTAGCCAAGTCCATATGATTCTACAAAATAATAGTACTATCTATAAGCCAAAGGCAGGTTGAGTTTAGCTTTATGCAATTCTGCTAAACAAAGAACGATAAATACAATTCTATCATTATAAAAATGTACATAAGCTAGTGCAAGAATAAAACAGAAAAACAAACTGATCTTAAACAGACTTCATACGTGGCTGATAAGGAGGGTGACAACATAAAGGACTTTACACTTAACATGAACAGTCATGCTAAGCACAACAAATATTCTTACCACTAAGAACTCTATCTCAGACAGTAGTTTCACATTGTTTGTGTTGCTAAGATGGATTAAGTGGTTGCTTTCTGAAATCTGATCCATTTGTTCTTTTACACTCTGAAGCATTTCTTCATAACTGCTCAACTTCATCTCAATCTGATCAACTTCCTTCAGAGCTTCATCCAGCAACTTCATCAAGATATTCACCTGTTTCTCAGAAGCCATGATTGACTGGATATTTGCCTACACAGAAAATTAAGCCATAAGAGTCTAAATAACCCTTTTTGTATCTCAAAAGCATTCTGACAGTAATGAAGACACAGAAGGGGATATATCAAACACATTTTTCAAACTCTTGATTGAAAGAGACTGAAAAATTTCTCCTCATCTAAAGTGCTATTGAACATAGTAGTCCCTCAGTCTGTGGCACTTCATTATTTCATAAAGAAAAGATACAAAACCAAAAACTTCTCCAGTTCTCAGGAGTCAAGTATTAATCTGCACAAAAATAAAAATCGAACACAATAATCCCTAGAATACTGGAACATTTTTMTAGCTCCAGAAAAACAGTTTAAGTGATAAAATTGTCATTTTCAGTATGACTATGATAACAGTCATTTTCAAAAATGTAAGATGAATACAGAAGTCAGCAGTTTGAGGATTCTGACTGTTCCATCAAGATTGTGATAAATCCCCTGCATCTTCTTAAGTGACAAAACACTGGAAGGTTCCACTGTTTAAAGAGCAAACCAACAAACAACATGGCTGAATTCTGCAATGTTATGAGACTAAAACAGTCTCCTATGAACAAAAAATAAAATAAAATAAAATAAAATAAAATAAAATAAAATAAAATAAAATAAAATAAAATAAAATAAAATAAAATAAAATAAAATAAAATAAAAT
>NW_028186978.1:835749-846927 GCF_003343005.1 Rhea americana
AATAAAATAAAATAAAATAAAATAAAATAAAATAAAATAAAATAAAATAAAATAAAATAAAATAAAATAAAATAAAATAAAATAAAATAAAATAATGTCTCACCACACCCCCCCCCCACTTCAAAAAAAAAAGGGGAAGGAAGAAAAAGTATAAACAGACTGCCTTCTTTTTTTCTCTATGCCATATTTGAAAAGCTAAGGCTCACCCTAGAAAATCTGGATGGTGAATACTGAATTCTAAAATCTCTAAAATCTGATACAAGGCAGTATGTAATTCTGTTTAGAAGTAGCAATATGAATATGTAAATGGTATGTTTTTAAGTATGTAGCAGACATAATTACCTTTTCAAAGGACACTACATAGTCAGTATCAATGAAAACCAATTCACAGGCTAACATACTGTACATTAAAAGAAATCTTTACCCCATCTAGTACTTGTAGCTCTCTAGACAGCTTTTCTGCAAAGGCTTCAGCATTAGATATGGCATATTCGCAGCCTTCCATCATTATTTCAATATCCTGTTCCTCTCTTGCATTTAATTCCTGGTACTCATCCACAGCCTCTTCATCACCTCCTGCAACACTTTGATTCTCTCCACTTGGAACTGATTCTTATGCAGAGAAGCAAAATAAAACACGTTATCAAAAGCAGAAGGCCACAAGCATTTTAAAAGTACTTAAGTATGTTCGTAACTAAGTATATTCAGCTCTAAGTAGATGAAACCATTAAATTGCTTTCACAACAAGCATCTGCTACCTAGATAAACCCTGTTTTCACGTCAAGTCTCGGTCTTCCATGTATTTCAATAAGCTCTCCAGAACAGGTTCACAACAGTGATGCCCTCCAACTAAGTAGTATAGGCAAAAAACAAATAGCCACCTTCCTGTACTGCAGATATAAAGGGATACACTGCCTCAGTTCATCCATCTCTTATTTTGGTAATGAATGTCTGAATATTTTGCAGTACTATTCTAGAATTATTAGCAGAAATTTCACAGAATAACTAGAGTCTCTCTTTTGGTACACATAGCATTAAAAGATACTAACGTTAGTTAAGAATACATCATCAAAATAAGTAAAAACTATCTTGCTGCTCAAGGTGATTTTCATCACACAAAGAACAATATTGAAGGAAATGAAAATTATATAACTAAGCTTTTAATGAACTATGATTTCTCATTTCAGTGTTTAATTACAAAAAGCCATTCAAAGACTAACAAAGTTTACAGGATATTAGTGTACTCCCTGTAAAATGTGTTTAGGACATCTGACACTTACCTCTAGCAATTTAGGATGYATGATTTAAAAAAGAAGCTAATTATGAAAAATTGCCCACAAAGAAGAATAAATGAAAAAGGTGTTACGCACCTTCTGCAACTTTAGGCAGTTCTGGAGAATTAAAAGGTATGGAAAAGCAGAAGAAAGGAAGCAGAGAATGTTAGCTAGGCAGAGCACGTACAGCATGCATATTTTTAAGTGGCAATAATTTGAATGTTTTAATTTTTCAAGAACTTGAAAAGTTAGCGGTCAATGAAAAGCAAAATTTCAGTCAACATTGAAAAACAGAGCTGCTTTCCTCCCTGTTTTAAGCTTCTAATTACTCAAATTCTTCTGTATAAATCAGTCTACTACTTAAAATCAATCAGCAGTTTGGCCACTTCTTAAAGAAGCACTGTATGAAGTGTCTACTCACTAGTCTTCACTAAAATTTAACYACTAAAAGATACCATGAATGTAAAAATCATAATGGAGTGCACAAAATACAAAGCCCTATYAGCATCCAAGCTGCACTTCCAGCCAAATTTAACAGATATTTCACAGTTCCTGAACTAGAAACAAGATATAACCTTTTATAAACTCTAGCATGCTATATAAATGTCACTTTCTAAAGCATTTTTCTCGCTCAGGGCAAGTGAGAACCAAAACAAAGATTTGTTACACATTTAGGCCTAATAAAACTTTCAGGTAGGTTTTATTTTGTTCAAGAAACAGAGTAKCCTAGAAACACAATACACTTAGGGATATTTAGGATTTCACTAGCATAATTTTGATCCAGTTTTGCAATATAAGATCTGTTTTCCAAGCATCTTGTTTATATGAAGACTTCTTAAAAATACAAAAAGAGGAGTAAAATTATATAAAAAAACAACATTAGGATTTATTTACTCAGTATACCTGTTTTCTRTGAGTGTATTTATGTATTTATCTTGGTAATTCTTAAAGTTTACATTTAACATACAGCTGTAGAAATTTACCTTCCAAAAGCTGTGAACTAACATTAATAAAGTCAATTTTCTTTCTAAGATATCTCTGATTGAGTTTCCAGATACATGAAATGAAAGTGTTCTTTTCCACTGTGCTGCTTGCAACCCATTTGTACACTTTGTCAAAATGTAAGTCAAATTCAGGATTCTCCTGCAAAAGATGAGATAATTTTCAGGCTTAACAGTCATAAATAAATCTCTGACCAGCAGAGACCGTTTACTCAATTATTGAAATGACAGGATAAAATGAAATTACACAGATGCCAACCTTGAACTGATACGCTTGTACTGGCATCTAGATGCATCTTAATGAAGCTATAACATTACATGTATGAGTAAAAATCATGAAGAAAATGTTTTTTCAAGATAGACAAGGTGRCAGTAACACACATAACACAAAAACCTGTGACAGCTTAAAAAAAAAATACAATGTGTCTGTCATGAAATTTTGTCCTCAGAATGCCTTATGTTGTGTTTTAGCCTTCTGTCACCAAAACCCATGGCTGGAATTATTGACAACATACACAGCAGAGCTCAAGGAAATCTAAGGGAATTGGCAACGGAAAACAATTATGAGCACCTTATATATTTTATAGCTGTGATGGCGTCTCATACCAGAGGAAAAGACTAAAAAAAGACCACTTGGTTCTTTAAGGGTTCTAGGTAAAAAAGCTACTACAGAAAYATTTTAAAACAAGCATATACCCGGACGACAAAACTGTTTTGATAACATTTGATTAAAATACTTAATTTCCTTTCTATAGTCACTTATGAACCCACTATTGACTGCAACTGATCACAGGCTGTTTTAAAGATCATAGTAAAAGCATTTTACAAGGTTCAGCTTTCTTTTGATGAAAGGGTTTTTGCTTCAGATGTGCATTGACTTCTTACTTCCAAATAGTCTGTAAAAATGAATACTACTATTGCTGTTACATACTACTTATATTGTTACTAATATTTGTAGGAGAAGCAGTTGGTGCACAAAACCAACCACGATGAGAAGTGAAAATTTCTGTAYAGCACAATATGAGCTATGAGGAGGAGCTTGTATTGAGAAAAGTAATTGCTATACATCTTTCTCCTCTTCTCCATCCCCCCTCCCCAGTACATTATTACATAAAATTTGAGTCATCTGACAACTGGTGAGGGAAGGACTTTTGCATAGGATCAAACAGTTATAGACAAAGATGTGATGCACTTAATTCTGACATTTTTTAATATCTGCGAGTTTGGAATTCAAAGTTTTTTTGAAAGTAAGTTTACAAAATCATTCATTAAATGGCACGTGCATTAGAGCATTTTCCCAAAACCACATTTAGCCTAATTCTGTTCTACAACACACACCCTTCAGGGTTCTTCAGAACAGAATAATTTTAAGCAGAATCTTAACTAAAGTTAGTGTTTCTCCAACATGATAGTAAGGAACAGCAAGGAAAATCTAAAGCTATTTAACAAGTATATTAATAGCCAAAGTAACAAAGMGTATTTACCCTACATTGACAAAAACTCAGGAGTTTTTCAGTTTTGAAGTCAGTATTATTTGCACATCACCGAATGAACAATTTTCACCTTTGCCTGTTCATCTTAGRTGAATTTAATTAGCCAGAAATAGATTATACTTCTTGTTCTAGGGAAAAGAATAGCAGCTCAGGGTTGTATGCCTTCCAACAAATGGCCAATGTCATGATTTAGAGGACAGATTAAGTTTAYCTAAGCTCTTATATATTACTCATTAAGAAAGTTTTGAGTGTCCTGTCAAAMAGAGTATATGCAGTCCAATAGAATGGCCATGATTTATTTCAAAGGAAACTGAACTCTGGAATCAAAATTTACATAAGACTTGAAGAAGAAAAAAGGTACTGGTTCTTAGCACAAATACTGTACAGTCCCTAAGAGACCACTCACAATAAACTGGGCAGATATTTTGACTATTTCTATTCAAGTATACCTGCACTATTCAGAATCAGTTTACTATGGTTATATTCCGACTAGAAGAAAATGTAATAGACATGTATCATCTTAAACCCAAATAAACACATTATCAAAACTGTATGACAATGAGTGGCCAAATTAGTTAGCTCTGATTTGGAACTAGAAGTGTCCAGAGGAGATTTTGCACTAAAGAAAAATTACACATACTTTAACAGCATCTTTGGCATCAACAACAGCAAGATCTCGAAGTGCCCATGCAGTCTGTCTTTTGTAGAAATCTCCCTTGTCAGATTTTTTCACCTTTACCACATTCACTTGCACTGGACGTTCCGTTGTCACTGTTAAACGAAGTATAACWGTAGTTTTGAAATATTCAAACTGCTTTAAGATCTGTTTCTGCTATACTTAAACTTATTAAATCTCCCCTACAAAGAATTCAGTTTTTTTCATTTGACAAGAAGCAACTCCTTAAAACAGGTTTAATCCACAGTACCCACAGCTCATTTTAAATTTCAGTCATCCAAATATGTAGTTCTGTACAGCTTCTGAAGTACTAAAGTCAATTTATGGCTATTGTTTTGATATAGCAGAACTATGGCTGTATTGCTGCACTAATGAGGAAATACAAAGAAGTCACTAGAGATTCTATTCCAAATAAAAATGCTTTCTAAGATTCATCAGTTAAAAAAAATTCTAGCTGGCTAATTTACCGATAAATTGGACAAGAACGTCTTCTTGGAAGAGGTGTACTATAATSACACGCTCTCAAAGGAACGTTAGGACTCCATTCAGTTCCTGTCTTCCAGAGTTGTCTGTCTTGGACTCTGACCAGCACTCCCCGCTGCATCATATTTAGGTTGATCAACCTGGAGGTCTACTAAATCTCCTTTTAAGCACTACACAAAGCCTCCCTCACAAGCCCATCTAGTCCTACACAAATAATTTTGATTTCTTCCTTGCAAGTTACAATAAGATCTGAGTGTTTTGTTTCTATTTTAATAGAAGCAGTAACATAAGTATAAGCTACAAGCAATTTTTCCATTAAAAAAAATGAAGCATCTGTTTTATAAGGGGCAAGAATAAATATTSTAAATAAAGCTAAGAAAAAAAGCTACTGAATAAAAAAATAATAAAAAAGGTGAAGACAGAAATACTATGTGGTATTACTACATACCTGTGGCACACAAAAAGCAGTTTCTCTTCTTTTTGCCTGCTTTGCATACATTCACAATGCTCAACARGCGTTCATCATTGGGAGTGAAAATATCCCTTTGTAAAGCATGCTTGATTGCAGTCATTTTTTCTCAGCTGAAAGATTTCAAGAATTCATACATTCAAGTAGACTTAAGAGGCTAGCAAAATACACAAAAAGAACTAGTCTTAATTATAACTATAGTTTTTTAAAATTACATTTTACAGGTAATTTAATGAATCAATCTAGAAATACATAATTTAGATAGAAAGTTAGAAAACAGTAATTTCTCAGCACTAGGATGATCTTTCAGATTAATACAAAGGACATCAAACAGCTTCTTAATAATAAAATAGAATACAGAACATTAAGAAAAAAGTTCAAACAGTAATCACAATTTAAGAAACAAAAAAAACYAAGAAACAAACAAGACTCCTTCACTAGGTAGCAGAATTTTAGAACGGGTAAGAACAAATGCTATGAATCCTGTAAAAATCTGTATAAAGACAAGTGACCAAAAAMGCCCCACAAAATGAGACAGGATGGAGAATCCAAATCTAAAGATCACTACAGTGATGACCTGAAATAGAAATTAAAATCCAGAATCACTCAAATACACCTAAAACCTTTGATTTTATTTTCAGGACTCTTTCATCAGATCAAGTTTACAAATTGGGGATACAAGAATACTGCAGCAGTCATTCAATGCAGCACCGATACACTGCAATTCCAAGTCTAACTTAAACTTTTACTTTAAGTCTTGAAGGACTGAATGTATCACATACATATTATAAAAATAACTAAATTCTCTTCTGGTAAAGGGAAAAAAAAATCATCCTGTTTCAGGATCCGTACCTCTGCATACCATACACTTCCCCACTCCTTTCTCCCTAGGTATCATGAAATAGATAAATTCTAAGTTAGCAGTTAATCTCACGTTATGAAAGCATTCTCAAGTAACCCGACCAAACACCTTTCCTAACACAGAGTAAGAAAATTATATTTATTCAGTAGCCAAAAAAAAAAAAAAAAAGATATTCCCATGTTGATAGCAACCACAAGCGTTCTGTACAGAGCTATCTAACTGATTCTTGCCAGTTTCTGGAGAGTGTTACTGGAAGCTTATTACTGCTGTATTAGCAGTCTCAGGTTTATAACTTGATCCAGTGAGCAGACACTACATTTCTTTAAATGTCCAACATTGAACAGGATCTACATTATGGAATTAAATATATTTTCCTACATCTTAAAAGTTRTATCTTTCTTCTGCGTATTGAGGTCTCTTTCACAACATACTTCCTTCTCCAGAACAGAGTAATTCCTGGAAGACATTATCTAGCAGTACAAATACAGAGCTAAGGCTCTAGAAAAAAGGCTTCAAGTCTTTTGTTTGTTTTTTAACATTTTGCCAGGACCTGCTTCACTGTTCCTGCCAGCTACTATGCACTATTAAATCACAGAATCATAGAATCAGTAAGGTTGGAAGGGACCTCTGGAGATCATCTAGTCCAAACCGGCTGCTCAAGAAGGGTCACCTAGAGCATGGTAGACAGGGTTGCATCCAGGCGGGTTTTGAAGATCTCCAGAGAAAGAGATGCCACAACCTCTCTGGGCAACCTGGTCCACTGTTCCGTCACTCTCACAGGGAAKAAAACCCTCCTCACGTTCAGGTGGAACTTCCTGTGCTTCAATTTCTGCCCATTGCCTTTTGTCCTGTCACATCGGACAACTGAAAAGAGGTTGTCCCCATCCCCTTGACACYCTCSCTTCAGGTACTTGTACACATTGATAAGATCCCCCCTCAGTCTTCTCTTCCCCAGGCTGAACAGGCCCAGCTCTCGCAGCCGTTCCTCATAGGGCAGRTGCTCCAGCCCTCTGATCATCTTCGTAGCCCTACACTGGACTCTCTCCAGTAGCTCCAAGTCTCTCGTGTACTGGGGAGCCCAGAACTGGAGACAGGACTCGAGATGAGGCCTCCCCAGGGCTGAGGAGAGGGGCAGGATCACCTCCCTCGAACTGCTGGCAACACTCTTCCTAATGCACCCCAGGATACCATTGGCCTTCYTGGCCACAAGGGCACATTGCTGGCTCATGGTCAACTTGTCATCCACCAGCACTCCCAGGTCCTTCTCTGCAAGTCTGCTCTCCAGAAGGTCAGCCCCCAGCCTGTACTGGTGCATAGGGTTATTTCTCCTTAGATGCAGGACCCCRCACTTGCCCTTGTTGAACCTCAGGAGGTTCCTCTCCACACAGCTCTCCCAYCTGTCCAGGTCTCTCTGAATGGCAGCACAGCCCTCTGGTGTGTCAGCCACTCCTCCCAGCTTGGTATCATCAGCAAACCTGCTGAGGAGGCACTCTGCCCCCTCATCCAGGTCACTGATGAAGAAGTTGAACAGGATGGGACCCAGTACTGAGCCCTGGCAGATGCCACTAGCCACAGGCCTCCAACTAGACTYCACGCCGCCRATGAYGACCCTCTGAGCTCTGCCTTTCAGCCAGTTCTCAATCCACCTCACTGTCCGCTCGTCTAACCCACACTTCCTGAGCTTCTCTAGGAGGATGTTATGGGAGACAGTGTCAAAAGCCTTCCTGAAGTCAAGGTAYACAAYGTCCRCTGCTCTCCCCTCATCTACCCAGCCAGTCATTCCATCAGAGAAGGCTATCAGATTGGTTAAGCAGGATTTCCCCTTGGTGAATCCATGCTGGCTACTCCTGATCACCACCTTCTCCTCCATATGTCCGGAGATGATATCCAGAATGAGCTGTTCCATTACCTTTCCAGGGATAGAGGTGAGGCTGACAGGCCTATAGTTGCCTGGGTCCTCCTTCTTGCCCTTTCTGAAAAATTGAAGTGACACTGGCTTTTTTCCAGTCCTCAGTCACCTCTCCAGTTCTCCAGGACCTTTCAAAGATGATGGAGAGTGGCCTGGCAACAACATCTGCCATGGGTGCATCCCATCCGGCCCATGGATTTGTGAATGTCAAGCTTGTCCAGAAGGTCTCTAATCTTATCCTACTGAACTAAAGGAAAGTCTTCCTTTCTCCAGACTTCCTCCCTTGACTCCAGGCTCTGGGATTCTTGAGGGCTGCCCTTTAGCAGTGAAGACTGAAGCAAAGAAGGCATTCAGTAATTCTGCCTCCTCTGTATCTTTCGTTACCAGGACCCCGCCCCGTATTTTCCCCAGTCTTGCTCTTGCTACTGATGMGTTTGAAGAACCTAATAGGCTGTTCATGTTCCTCATCATCTTCCAACAAGAATCYGGCAATTATTACAGAAATACAGAATGAAGAGATGCATCTTCATAGCTGGTAGAAAAAAACAAGTCCAAGGCCACCTTCATCTAAAAGGGTCACAGTACAGTTTTGCAAAGATAAGGCACTACATTTGACTCATTTGCTGCCTTTTCTGGTGTATGTAAAMTAGATTCCAGAAACACAAATCACAGATTTTATAATTATGGAGCTTCTCATCTAGAAAAGGAGTAAAAAGGTATCTATAAAGAAAAAGAGAAAGAAAGCATGTATGCCTAGCAACAAACTTCTAGGGATGGATGAAGTGCTGATCTTGAATATTGTACTCTAACCGAGTTGCTAAAAAKAAAAGACTTCTGCTAAAATTTCTGTCTTTTCTGCAGATGTTGTTTCCCTATTCTCATAGCCTGTAACAGTGAACAGAGAAGGTAGTATCCTCATACATCAACATCTGCCTTTTAAATCTTCTGGTAAATTGGCAGATTTAGTTTAATGTCAATAACGTAATCACACACAAAGCAGATACAAGGTGAGACCAACAGGTTGTATGAATGAGGTGCATTCACCTTTGAAAGCAGAAGTACTTTCCTCACAATACCTAAAAGCTTGCTCTCCTGATTAAGAAAAGGGGTTCYTGGGGACTTGTAGGAAGTGGGGCAGACAAGGAGGTAAAAAGGAAAAAAATGGAAAGAGGGAGGAGGGGAAAATGGATCTGGAAGGCTTTTAGTAATCCAGCGCTCTATGTAATAACAGCAGCCGGCTATGGGAGAAAGTTACTGTAGAAAGAAGTAACTGTAAGAAAAGAATGAAGTTTAGACATGTCTAAACTATATTAATATAACTTATTTTTTAAAAAAGAGACAATCACTAAGGGTTTTGACATCTTTTTAGGTAGTGCCTTCAAGTAATGTGCAACACGCTGAGAGAAAATCTTCCAGTGTATTAGTGTATGATGAAAGATGAGTTTATGATCAAGGATGAGACCAACCTTAAATTAACTATTCACCAACAAAACCAAAATCCTAAGGAACAATTCTGAAAGGGACTTTTGAGAAAGATTCCTGTATAATCATCCAATTCCTTAGCRAAGCATGGTCTAGTCCTCAGTGTAGAAATCCAAAACCACACTTAAGCTAGAAAAGATCATAAAAGCAAAAATCATGTTCCAAAAAATTTTGTCACTAGTAATACTCACCTAATTCACAACAAGTCCTCACACTCCACAGAGACTGCTCTGAATAATCTAAAAATAGCAACACTTAAGAGATGTTTGAGTGTTTTTCTTTATATGAAGAAGTTCTGATACTACTCATAGTGTTCAGTGTCCCACCAGCCTGAGCTGAGCTGTCCAGCACATTTTTCAGCTCAGGGAATTTGGTAATTTTAACAATTAGCAACTCAAYGGCTTTTGGGGAAAAGGGGCAATATCCCAAGCTGAAATCACTACTGCTAAGAGTTTAGAACATTCAGATAAATCCCAGTTATAAGATAACCCTATAGCACTGAAATACTCCACTGTTAGTTGCTTTCTAATGCCTTTCCTCCTCTTCTGAATGCTTGGTCCAGCTTTTCCTTTCCAAATTGTTTCATTTGTCATTTCAGTTATTTTTCACTAGGTGGATAAGATGAACATGCAAGGTAACAACAGTCTGTTGCATTTTGGAAATATCACCTTTCTTTTCTAGTCAGGATTTCACCTACTGCTCTAAATCACATTTAGACCGATTGTTGCAAGTCACCAATCCTCACATTTTGGAACTAATGCAAAATTTCACAACTGCACAGAATACACCTTTCCTCTAAAACAAGATACATCAATCCCAAGATCACACACCTGATATATAGCCCAACTTCTGTTACCAGTTGAACACTGAGTCACAACTCCCCCAATCTTCACTGTAGGTCAGGACCAAGTACATTGCTACAGTCTTCATGCATGAGTTACAACTCCTGCCATCCCACAGAAGCACAAAACCAAGTACAAGAAGCTGGAGACAGAGCTGCTTCCTCAGAAACACGCTTTGAGGGATCTGAGCTCAATTCAGACTCTAATAAATCCCTTRTGAGACTGCGGGAATAGTCTTTTCAGTAAGGTAAGGGAATGTTACAAAATCTCTTCTACATGGAATTTATCAAATACATCATCTCACAGGCACAGTCTGTCCAGCAAATACATAGGAAAGATTCAATACAGCAACTCGGGAAAGCTACTAATGAACACTGTTTGGCCTCTCTACACATGCAGTCAGGAAAACATGACACTCTTATATCACATCAGCTAATAACMTCATGTAAAAGCGCAGCCTAATTGTAAAATTCACGGGAAGCCCGTTCACCACCAGTGGTCACATAAAAGATCGCTCGTTTACATGGAAAATTCGGGAGAGCCACTCAGAGCAGCCGCAGCTTTCCAAGCGCCTTCCCGACACCAGCCCGGCCGCCTCCCCGCTGCGAGCCTCAGAGAAACGGCCCCGGACAGAGGCGCGCAGTACCGCGGCCCCCCCGCCCCCCACCCCCGGCGCGGCCCCACCCG
>NW_028186978.1:847086-860162 GCF_003343005.1 Rhea americana
CGCCGCGCGCTGCCCCCCAACGGCCGCCGAGCTCCGCCGCTGCGGCCGCTTCCGCTCACGTGATCCGAGCACCGCCCCCTCCTCCCCCCCTCCCCTCCAGGCTAGCAGAGAGACGGCAGGCTAGAACGTCCACAGAGCACCGGGCTGAGCGCGCGCGCGCGCGCGCGCACCCCCTCCCGGAAGAGCGGGACAACGCGCCCACGAGCCCGAGAAGGGGGCGGAGTGGGACGAGCCAATAGGAGCGCGGGCAGTGCCAGGGGCGGGGCCGGGGGCGGYGGAGGCGCGCGGGCGGCGGTTAGGGCGTGGTCTGCTCCTCCCTGAGGCGGTGCGGCGCGGCGCCCAGCCGGCCTAGGCTATAAAAGCCTGGTGGTAGGTACGTATATATACTTAGGTGAACTTGCTAGGTTGGTGCTGTAAGTGCGTGGTGGTGTTTAGGGACTGCCTGGGTTGCGCTCTTAAGTGTCTAAGCCTGAGGTGAACCGGCAGTTTTTTCCGAGGCCCCCTCAGTTTCTCTGGTGTCTCATTGCCTTGTAAAAGGGTTGTCCCGCTTCCTGTCCATGAATTATATATCCACTAAAAATATCGTTCTAATTTATTATCATTTATAGAATTTAGAGGGTAGACAGAACTCATTCTCTTAAAAGTGTGGGCAGATTTCTACTGAAAAATTCTTGGAAGTAGGATGAACTTTCAAAACATAAGTCATGGACATAAGTCATGAGATTTTAAGTAATTAATACTCTGCACTTTTTGTTGCCTCTCATATGCGATAGTTGAGTATTTATTAATAAAGCTATGCACTTTCAGATCTTTACTGAGTGTGACTTTTACATTAATAAAAGAAATGCAGATATATCTGGTACTGCAGGAAGTTTCTTAATGATTTAACTGACAGTATTTCAGAATTTCAAGTGACAAAGAATTTTATATCTGATTGCAACTGCAAGGGAACAGTTATAATTCAAACTTGGCCGCAACATTAGAATTATTTTCAGTTCTGTGAAAGGCACTTCAGATTTTAGCTCTRTCTCTAATTCAGAAGTACCGTTGGTAGCTCACTGTCTTCAATACCAGTGATAAGTCAGAGGGAAAAGTTACTCTGTGACTAATTGCCACATCTAGGATTTGGAATATAACCATAAGAAATGATGTCCAAAACTAGCCTTAGCTACTTGCAGCCATCATTGCATTCGGTGAGAAACTACCTTACAGCTCAAATATTGCTGTGAAGGAGGTTTTTCACAAGATTGATATACATCACTCAATTTTATCATTCATGTAAATGATAAAATAATGATAAAAAATAAAATTAATATACTATTTTTTCAATGCTTGTGTGCAGAGTTAAGAGAAGACCAAAATCGTTACAGATTACTTGAACTGTATGATTTATGTCACATTAATGCATCACTATGCCTTTAAGGTATGATTGATAAAATCTGTTACCCAGGCCATTACTAATAAAAAGCAATAGTAAATATCTTCTCCAAGTTATTGTAATAGTTAAGTTGCCAGCAAAGATAGACTTCTAATATGTAAAACAGCAATCTCATCATTATTATATCATCTTCCCACATGACTGAAAACATTGCTGACCACTACAGATTTACTGAATATAGTTTTATTTTCTGACTTACAAAACAATATGCTGTATACATGTTCTGTAATATATCATTCATAAGGGCCAAGTTAAAAAAGAAAATACAGTAGGGTAATTTCTTGGTTAACCTACAAAATAAAACTGTCTGTTGCTGGATCTATAAAGACTAGACAAAGCAGCCATGAAGGACTGGATAGGCTTGCATAAAGCTTTTGTTGTTAATAATCCAAAACCCTCCTCCTTTTCTGTCTTCAATTGTTAATTTTGTTTAAGTGCAAAAAGCAAGACTTAGTTGGTTAATGCTAAAATGTGGTTATACGTGTTAAAACAGTCATTGTGAGATCATTTTACAGTATGCAGGGTGCCATAGCTCTTCTTTTTTCAGCTTCCCCCAGAGGCTCTTTGATCTTCCAATATGAGCCTTAACTCGTGACAAAATATTCCAAAATCATATGTTACAAATTACATAATACACTCCCATTTTTCTGAGAGAAGATACGAGAGTTATATTGTGAAAGTGACTGAAGCCATTGCGGAATAGGCAGATGACAGAGAAAGTCTGACAGAGAAAGACTGTACAAGTAGAACACTGGGAGTTCTACTCCCAGTAGAGATGGGAGAAGAACTTGACTTGCACAAGTAGCTTTCTATTCTTCCACTGTATAAACATTAAACTGATTATATTGGAATACAAGTAAGTCTGTACTATATGTGGAATACATGCAATTAAAATCTGTATGACACAAGTACTGAGATGGGTCAGTATACTGACACATATGAGTGACTCCAATATGCAAGGGAGGACAAGAACTTGGAAGTAACACAGAAGTCACAGTTTGGAATAGGCCCCTTGTCTGTWCTGTTTCCCTTCAAAAATGACTTAAAATTCTGCCTTGATCCAAGACTGAACACACAGGAACAGAATCCTTCTGTTTTAAATATAAGCTCAGGGCTCTTAGCTGGTGAAAATTTATCTTAAATCCATGAACTCCAGTGGAACATCACCATTTTGTTGATATGGCACCACCTTATCTGAATGTTGATATAAAGCACTTTTTGTAGCACAGAATTGAAGGAAATTTATGAATCATTTAAGTAGAAAAAAATGTTTATGGTATCAATGAGTATTACAAACAAAATATTCCAAAATCCTTTTTCTTTCCATGTGTTCTTACTTCTGATGGTGGTTTAAGAGTTAAAAAACAGGATACTTCTTAAGACAAAATCATCGTCCATCTTTTATGACACACTCTTCTCTCCCTGCTTCTTATCCAAGTGTGCATGAAGTCTTGTTTGTTTGTTGCCACTCTTCATTTTCAGGCTGCCAGATTTTTACTTTTCTCTGGAACACAAATATGGCTGATAGCATTTCCTGTATTCTGAATATAATCTACATAGAGTCTTGAGTATTAATTCACTCCACCATTTAGCTGAAACCTTTTATAAAAATGCTACAAAAGCATTCTTGATCATCTTTTAGTCTTCTGTAAGTTTCTCCCTAAGTAGTTTTGGAGAAGTCTTCCATGAGAAGCAGATGAATCTAAATACTGTATTTTCAACTTCACTGCGTAACCAATGTCAGGAAATGTGATGTAGAACACCATTTTGAAAAATCAAATCAGCTGAAAGATTGACTATCATCTAGCCTATCGGGTCTTTTCCATTTAAAATTTAGTATATTCTCTATCTCATGTGGTGCAGCTGGGCTATACTAACCACATAATGACAATCTTTCGTACCTCAGGATACAGACTTTCTACAGTGCAATTGTATCAGATTAGCAATACACAGTGTATTTGATATCTTATATAAAGAACTGTGCAAGTGTTCCAAGATCAAGTTTTTAAATATTTTTCCTTTTGATAATATCTGAAATAATCTAAAAGGAGAATATCCCTATTTTTCCTTTCCTCTTGGCTAGTCTGGTCACATGGTGAAGAATGTCTGAAGAAGAAAAACCAGATTTTAATTGCATGTATTCCACATATAGTACAGACTTACTTGTATTCCAATATAATCAGTTTAATGTTTATACAGTGGAAGAATAGAAAGCTACTTGTGCAAGTCAACTGAATATATTTGAACATTATAGTCATTTTTAGCTAGAGTTTTCTCTAATCAGTTTCTAACACAATACAAACAACTACTGGTCAGGAATTCACTACCCGTACACATATTTCAAAGGATTGCTAATGGAGTGTTTATTATTAGATGTTCCATATTTTTTATCTMATACAATACAATAATTCACAGTCCAAATGAGACAATGTATCACATATAACAGTAGTCTGAACTACTTGCTATTAGAAATGGCTTTGTGCAAGCTGGATGTTGGGCAAATAGTTCTTGTAGGTATGGATCACACATTACAATATACATACTCGAACTGGATTATCCCAAAGACATTCTGAAAAGAACAACCAAATTTCATAAACAATGTTTGGAAATACAGTCCTCCTCTCTTACAATATTTAGGTGGTAAATGTATGACACAAGTCCTTACAAATTCCGGAAGATTTGCATGACCCATATAAACTGTTTTCACAACTATCAAGGGACACATAATTATTAAGGTTATGTTAGAAGGAACATCACTTACAACATATGTCTAGAATAAAATACGCAACTTCAAAGATTAGATAATCAAATGTATGGCCTTTGTATATACTAGCAACAGGACAGCATTAAAAAGTAAAGTAAAAAGCTGTACATCTTATACAATCTTTCAAATATATTCTCATTTGTTTTTGTTTCAATTTTGAATCCCTAGTACCTTTATATAAATATTTTTAAAGGTGGGAGTCCATGTGAAAAGCGACAATGCAGTAAGAGCCACAGTATCCTTGCATGACTATCCATTTTACAGGGACATATATTGGAAGAAGACATTAACCAGCTTGTGGTTTCCTGGGAGCTACTTATCAATCGACTTGAGGTACTTAGCTGTTCTGGTCCACAGCTAGTCTCCTCTTCTCTCTTCACTTCCAAAAGAGAGAGCAAGTTTTCTCAGGCAGGAAGGTCAGGCCAGAAACTCATTTTACGTTTCTCTGAATCAGCTTTGGTGAGCCCCTTCTTTCTCTACTGTCTACAGGAAGACCAGCCAGCTAGCTTAGCTGACTGATGAGATATCACTAYGCTGCTTATTGTCAACATTGTTCCTCTTCTGCTTCCAGCCAATGCAGCTATAATTTGTCCTCTATTTCTACCATAATATAATACTGTCACTGTTTTTGTTACRGGTGAAATCCTCCAAAGCACTCAGCAGAATCATGTTAAATGTAACTGTAAGTACTGATACGCATTTAAGTAGCATACTAAGTAAGCCAATACGTAGCTAGCATCAGGTGGAAATTCTCTGAACTTTGAGAAGCTTATCACTTGCTTATGAAGTAATTGTAACTAATAGCCACCAACTACAGTTTATATAGGATCTCCAGAAGTATTTTGTTAGTTATTGGTTTGGAGGCAGAGAAGAAGCATAGACAATATCCGTTCTCTACCTGGGTCAATTCATATACATGAACAATAAATTGCAACAAAGAAGACACTAATAATATAAAAGAAAAAAGTGCTAAGAAGTCTGACAAATAAAGCAAGCTATTTACCTAAAAACATTCATTTTATGTTTTTAAGATGGCATCACAAATAATGGATAGGCTAAAGGGACTACTAGACATTGTGGGAAAAAATAATTATAGATGCATAGGTAAAAAGTTGGTGCCATGGAATCTGAAGGCAAAACTCTGATTCAGCAGGCCCAAGATTTGGTTCTTGTATTCATGTAGGCATGATCTCTTTAAGGGCGTTCTCTACTTCAATGAGTTTGAAAATGGAAATGTGCATCATTCCTGTACAGATCTCGTTTGTTTGCTTTATTTTTTCTACCTCCAAGACATAAATTAACTACTAATGCTCTTTAAATATTTGTGGCTATTAATGAAGAATTACTTATGCCTCTACAAACATAAGATCAAGCGCTGAACTCTACTTATATGAGCAATCACCACTGAATAGGTGAATTATTGGTCCTGTGTTGAAAGTCTTCTACATTTGTAGGTATTTGTCAGACTTAGGCCCTTCTAATATATATAAATTAATGATCAATTGCTTATACAAAAAGTATATTTCATTTTGGACTTACATGTAAAATTAAAAAGCTTGCTTACTATCTCTTTTATCATATGATTTATGAAATTCTAGTCAGCAAAAGTGAAACAGTCACTTTAATGTTATAAAATCCATCTTTAGGACAGAGGACATAGGGAGAGACATAAAAGGTTGGAAGCATAAAAGCATATTCTCATAAGTACTAAGCAATCTCTATTGTTCGATGACCAGAATGAATCATCATTTAAGTAGGTGTTATCAAAGTTCACAATCTTCAAGTCCTTTTTAAGATACATTTCATTCAGTTTGTTTAATGTTCGAGCAAAGGTGTATTTAGATGCACAACTGTATGCTTCCATACTGTAGACTTTGTGGAAGTGCATATCAAAATATGGATTATCCTAAAAAATGGAGAGAGAAGGAAATTAGTACATGCATTACAGACATTAGGACAACAACTCTATTGTTCCCTACTCAGATACCTTCAGGTCTTTTTCTCAGTTCGATGAACTTTGCATATTTCTGCTATTCATACTAAAGGATCTTTCAAAACTGTACAAAGCAGTAGTTTTTAACTAGGTGTCATTCTTTGCCATTAGGAATTTTGCCCTGAGGAAAATTTTTGCCAAGTGATACACTGTACTTTATTAGGATTATAAAATGTTTTAAAATGTAGTGATTTGTCCCATTGTCTAAAACACATGGTATGAAAAGCACTTGCCTTGGGTTATAAATACATTTGCCTGTCAGAGGAAGAATATTGATTGCCCTTCCTGCCTAAATTGCAATTCTCCATGCTTTCTGACTCCTTGGCACAATTAATACTAGCAGCAGCTAAGTGCTATTAAATTCTGTGACTATGATTAACAACATTATGAATATTTATAGCAATGTTAATCATCCTATAATTATGAGTTGGAGGTACATTTAGGCTTTTTCTAACAAAAAATAGTACAGGTTTAGATCATCCCAGTTGTAGAAGGCTGAATCATCTCAGAAGGGTTTTTTAGTATAATGCTTTAGAAAAAGGATGGAGTTCATTTAGGCAGGTGATCAGGAAATTCTCTAGCTGCCTTGGCTGGGGAAGGAACAGGGACATTTTCAGAAGCAAGATAACTCAGACGGGATGTAAAGGAGTTTTACTCGTGGCTTTTTCCTCTTCTGGCCTGAGCTGCAGGGAGCCCACAGGGTGCAGGTATACAGTGAACCTGAGCTCATCTCCGTTTCTAGATTCCTAATTTTAGATGAGAGGGCAACATGCAGAAGGTCTGCAGGCTGCTGCACAGAGCGTGTCTGACTGTGCAGGAGTTGTGGGAGACTTGTTTCAAAGGGGAACTGTTGATGTGACAGAATGAGTGGTCATTTTTCTTGGAGCTACTCTGAAACCTTTTTGTTAGCCTTCCATTTTTGTTAGCATTTCTGTTTCTGTTAGATTTCCATTTCACTAGTGTAATGTAATCTGAACTCAGTTTTATGTTCATTTGAAAGCACTGCAATTTTTTCCAGGACTATTATTTTCTATAGGTGGATGGTTGTTAAAATGTCTTCTGAGTAAGATATTCACCTCAGCATATATTTCCAGTTTCTGTAAAATAGGATGTAATTCTACTTTTGGTATGTTTTGTATTGTATTAGTGTAGGTTAACTCTATCCTTCTGAAGTTGTATCTGAGAGATTATGAATCTTTTAGCAGTTAAGATCATGAGCCAAATCTAGCCAAAGATGTTTTATTCACATAAATATGTAACTGCCACAGGTAAAGTGAGTGAGATTAAGCTATGTAAAAGAGGCAAAATTTGGCCCTATTTCTTAAACTGGTACACCAAACTATGTACTTACATGACGTTTTATACATTGATACAAATCCTCTTTGTCACATAGAGAATAGGTTCATGAATTCAAGTGACAGAACCTTATTCTCCATAAAAATATGGACTAAATTTTGTTTTCAAATACATGTATTTAAATCTATAGAATTAACCCAGATTTACATTGGGTGCTACAGTTGGAGAGCTTTATTGCTAGTTATGATGAACAAATTAGAAATCACCTAGTTTGTCCCTCAGATCTCAAGAGAAATTCAGAAGACTAATGAAGAAAATGACAACAGATAAACAAAACCAATTTTTCTTACAAGCAGTACAAATGCAATCTGGAGCCTCTGACATGCAGTAAACAAAAAATATCCTTTTTTTACATAATTTTCTTTTTTTAGGTAGTGAACTTTAATTGCACTTCAATATTTGTGTCACAAATTGCAACACAAGAAAAGTTTATTCTATATATATATATTTAATAATACATAACACTTACAGTATCTGCTTCTTTTCCATCAATCATTTCTAGGTCTTTCAAAAACCACTTTTCAACTATTTCATATTTTTCCTCTCGATCTACTCTGAGGTGTTTAACCATACATATTTCTACTTCTTCACCTTTAGTCAAAAAAAAAAAAAAAAAAAAAAAAAAAAAAAAAAAGGAAATTTATATATATAAGCAAATACTTCCCAGGAGTTCTGATAATTAAAGATTTAAACTACATTTTAAATAATAACTTAACTGATGGCAGGTAGGACTGTATAGGGCTATATTGGAGTTACTGGGTTTGTTTTGCACAGTGATTAGAGATAGACCAATGTTCTCAGCCTACAAAGCCTATACGCTTTTAGTAGATTTAGCATTTACTTTACTGTTGCATTCAAATTCATGAGCAATGACTGTCCAATTCTGGCACTGGATCTGTGTGGATCCTATTTACTGCAAGGGGGATTCTTTTGGGGGTGCAGGAGTTACAAAACTGAAGTCACTATTAAGCCTCTGTATTTACATGACTTGTACTGTACTTTCTGTTCTGTGGGTGGAAGCTCTCTCATGTGGCCATTACTTTTTAAGATAGTATTTCCCTACATTCAAAAGTCTCTTAACAAAAATTACACTAAAAATATTTCTTAAAGCTTCAAGTTGCCCAGTACTATCCTTATAGAARTTACCATTTTCCTCCAATTAGGCAGGAAATGAGAGTAAAAAGGGTATGAAGACACTTTTTGTAATCACTGCCATTACTAATTGATTACATTAAGTGCTGTGTAGGAGATCAGCCTCTGTAAAACACAATAATTAGTGTGAAAAGCACTATAGTCTGAACACTGATTTCAGATCAATTTCTAAGTTATTTTTTCTTGTTTGATTTGGTTGCTTTTTATGGATAGTCAATAGAGATCTGTTTCAAATTAATATATATTTCTTTTTATTGCCTCACAGTGTTACAGACATTACCTGTGCCTCCCTGGGCTGTAATATGACTTCAAGACAATCTCCTGCACATTCAGCATAAGAACTGGAGGGCCAACCACTTCTCTAAGCCATCTTGCAGCCTAAGGTCAGTGCTATATGTCACCTGCTTTTGACAGGAGCCTTTTCCCTTCATATCAGTATAGACAGTTGCTATAGACAGCACAAAGTYACTGCAGTCTGTTTTTTTCTTTGACATTTCTGTAGATTATCTGGCAATAGTTTTTCTTTTATTTCAAAATGCTGTCTGGATTTTTGAAAACCAATTTTGAAATGGGCCTAACTTTATCTTCCCAGATAAGCTCCGTAGCCTATTCTTGTCAAAATATCTTTTACTTCTCACCTGTTCATAAGAAAATGATTGTAAAATAAAGACAAACTAAGGATATGTATTGATAAGGATATGTATTAATATCTCTTCTTTCTACCTTCCAAGAAAAATAATGAACAATATATAAATTGGTTATAATTTTTCTCAGCCTATAGCTTCCTGAACAATCTCCTGAGAAATCCAAATCACTGTTATTTCTTCTGTGATACTATATTCAAGACCAGTCATAGTTTCTCAATGACTTTTATCAAAGGACCACCAGTAAACTATCTTCTGCAAAGAATTACAATGGCTTTTACTTACAAGCAAATCCATTAAGGTAATCTTGAATGTTCTCTTCTTACTTTCAGCTTCTTCCATTTTGTTTGTTTGCTTTTCTTTGTGGGAATGTGCAAGTCCTTCTCAGCCTTATAAACAACCCCAGCCCCCTAAAAACCCCAGTCTTTTCAGAAACACAACTATATGTCTTAGGGGCCTGCAGAATCCATGGACTGACACTTTTCTACTCCTCGTGTGTGAATAGAAACCATATGAAATAAGGACAGACCACAGGTGTRATAAGAAACTGTTGTAACAGAAAGAATGAAGCTAGGAGCACATTCTGCCCAGTGGTGAAACATGGGTGGACCACTTTCAAATAAATTTTTTCTTTATGTTTCCTGTAGTTTAGATATTGCTTGTTCACAAACTCATTTGACAGATTTACAAGAAAAAAGTATTTTTTATTAATAACGTTAGCATTTCTCAGATCTATCTTATTCTCATTCTGTTAAAATTTAAAAGGTTTTCTTGTAGAAGGTATGGATATGATAGTGCCTTGAAAGAGTTTGAACTGTTTCTTAAGGTCTTTCGTGGAACAAAAACCTTTTTGAGAACCTTTATTTTCCAGTGGATAAAATGAAATTATCTCTTCTGTTCTTCTCAGCCATATCAATATAGAGTTGCTGAAAATTCCTGAATATGTTTKCATTTCAGCTTTACCTTCTCCTAGGTTTGATAAAGCAATTTAGTGAAAGGATACTGTTGTCTTCACTCAACAGTTCACAGAATCATAGAATCAGTAAGGTTGGAAGGGACCTCTGGAGATCATCTAGTCCAACCCCCCTGCTCAGCAGGGTCACCTAGASCATGGTAGACAGGGTTGCATCCAGGTGGGCCTTGAAGATCTCCAGAGAAGGAGACTCCACAACCTCTCTGGGCAACCTGGTCCAGTGCTCTGTTACTCTCGCAGTGAAGAAATTCCCCCTCACGGTCAGGCGGAAATTCCTGTGGTTCAATTTCTGCCCATTGCTTCCTGTCCTGTCACATCAGACAACTGAAAAGAGTTTGGCCCCGTCCCCTTCACGCCCTCCCTTCAGGTACTTGTACACATTGATAAGATCCCCCCTCAGTCTTCTCTTCCCCAGGCTGAACAGGCCCAGCTCTCGCAGCCGTTCCTCATNGAAGATCTCCAGAGAAGGAGACTCCACAACCTCTCTGGGCAACCTGGTCCAGTGCTCCATCACTTTCCCAGGGAAGAAATTCCCCCTCACGGTCAGGCAGAACTGCCTGTGCTTCAATTTCTGCCCATTGCCTCTTGTCCTGTCACACGGGACAACTGAAAAGAGTTTATCCCCATCCCCTTGACAGATGTACTAAAAATGTACACTCCCTTCAGGTACTTGTACACATCTATAAGATCCCCCCCCCCTCGGTCTTCTCTTCCCCAGGCTGAAGAGGCCCAGCTCTCGCAGCCGTTCCTCATAGGGCAGGTGCTCCAGCCCTCTGATCATCTTCATAGCCCTACGCTTGACTCCCTCCAGTAGCTCCATGTCTCTCTTGTCCTGGGGAGCCCACAACTGGASACAGTACTCGAGATGAGGCCTCCCCAGGGCTGAGGAGAGGGGCAGGATCACCTCCCTCGACCTGCTGGCAACACTCTTCCCAATGCACCCCAGGAGACCATTGGCCTTCTTGGCCACAGGGGCACATTGCTGGCTCATGGTCAACTTGTCATCCACCAGCACTCCCAGACTAGCTATCGTGAAAATGAGGGACAATGTTGAGCATATGCCATGAAAATAAGATTTCCACACTGCAATTTTGTTGTAACATAGATTTAAAAGGGCATAGACTTCTATAGTTTCCTCTCTATACATAATTTGACTATTTTCCTTTTTCATGGTTAACATGTAACTAGTAAAAATTTTCTGAGTTTACATTGCAGAGATAAAATTTTAGACAGCATAATTTGCTCTTTGCTAATTGTACTGATAGCATTAATACTTGCAACTGATAAACATCGAAAAATGCTCTTTAAAATCATTCAATAATAAAAATAATTTTAAGAAGCTTCACTCCCAATATTTGTTGAATTTCTAATGCCCCCAAATATCAGTCTGTTACAGAAATTTGTGGAAATGTTACTCAAACTGAAAAACCCCCACTGATTACTGTAGATGCTGAATGGAGCCCATCTTTCAGAATCAAATTTCCTCTCTGACTTGACTATGCCTTAGCATATTAAAAGAGCATAATATTAGATACTGGAGAGATCCCACTCTTAATACGCAATGTGAATTTTCCTTTAAGTCTTCAGAGAGTTCTATTAAATTAATTTGATTAGAAGCTTTCTTTAATGGCTTGTTGTTCTCTGCCTTGAAAAGAAATTTTCATTAAAGATTTTAAAGATACAGAATTTGGTTATTTCTCCTCTTTGGATGTTTCATAGTAGTGAACTGTTTAGTTCTACCACACATAACTAAACACATTTCTACCACGTAGTTCTATATATTATAAGATCAAGCTGGTTGTTTGTGCATTTAGAAGAACTACAAAGCTCAGTAATCTATTTCTTGAAAGAAAACTACTTCTATAGTTCTCATATACAAAGTCTGTTCTACTAAGAATATTTGGAGGCAGTGTGCAGAGCTTGCTCTATAACTGCCAAAACAGTGTAAATGTTGTAAAGACTTTCAGTGTTTACAAAAATAATGATTAAAGGATATGGCTGAAATCATTTCCTAGTGGGAAAAAAAAAACTTCAAGTACGTAATTTGTTGTATATGTATATTCTGAACCTTAGGAGGAAACAAACTGGAGAAGGTATTCACCTCAACCTAACTACCTATGGAAGCCAATATTTCTCTTTTTGAATATCTTTCAGTGTTGCAAAAATAGAAAAATTACATGCTTTTCTCAAACTATGTTCTAATGCAGTTATTAAATGGGGATATACCTGAAATCGAATATAGTAAATAGCCAGATATTTAAGTTTGTCACTCACAACCCTCTTATTTTGCTCAAGCTTCTTCTTAGTCACTCACTGAAATGCTTTTTTATTTAAACCACAGGACTGTAATTTATTGCTACTTATGTACTTGGGACGACCTATAGGGCTTAAGAGCAAAATCAGGAATAGTGCAAAAGTTCTAAAAATCACAGCTGTTCAGGGCAGCGTTCCCGTGGCGTCCCGCGTCCCGCGTCCCGCGCTGGAGGCAGGCACGGCTCCTTCGGGAGAAACGCGCCGCCGCCGCCCGCCCGCCCGCGCGGCGCGGGGCCGTACGGTACCTGCGGCGCACAGGTAGAGCCGCTCCGCGCCCGCGCCCTCCACCTCGATGAACTCGTGCAGTCTCCGCCGCAGGGGCCCGAAGAGCCTCTTCGCCAGATCCTCCTTCAACAGCGAGGACATCGCCGTCGCCCAGGGCCCGACGTGCTGCCCCGCCGGGCAGCGCCCGCCCCAGCTCAGCGGCCGGCGCCGGCCCCCCG
>NW_028186978.1:860342-968454 GCF_003343005.1 Rhea americana
GCGTTTTCTCGGGGCGGTCTCGCGGGGCGGCGCGCGGGCCGTTAACGGCAGGGCTCGGCCGTTAACGCCCGCCGCGCCGCGCCGCGCCGCCCCGCCGGGACCCCCCGCGCTGCACGCCCATACTGGGGCAGCCACGGGGTGGCCACTTTGGTGAGAGCCTTGATGCAAAGCCGGATGGGTACCTAAGGCACGAATATTCTCGGGAATTCTCTACGTTCGTGCGGGTGAAGTTTCTGAGAACAAGTGTTCCTCTAATTCCAGGATCTGCCCCTGAAAGAGCTTTTCCTTTGCTCTCGTTCTTGGCTGCTTATACAAGTTGGACATACTCCTCTAATTCTTAGACTCAAGCTTATTACATCCAAATACCTTATGTAACGTCCATTCTCATACTCTCCCTGTTGCTTAGAAAGTAATTAATATAAAAAAAAATGGGCTGCTAAAATGAAGACTTAGAAGTTGAGGGGAAAAACTGAAGTTTTTTCCAAAAACATAAGGTTCAGTCAGTATTATTAGAATACTTTAGTGCTTTAKATCTGTATAGTGCTTTGCTGATATGAAGCAAAATGAAATCAGGTAAAACTATGTTGMTATAAAATTAATAGGAATCATCACACTAGATAGTAACCGTACTGGCTACATGAGTGCAAAAAAGGTGGAGAAGAAGCAACCATGAGATTTTARTTTGTTCTGCTTCCTTTTGATCTCATGTATTTAGAAAGACATCTGTGATTCTTAGAGAAGAATTTTTACCTCTGCACTAGGAGAATGAAATTACTCTAAGCTTCAGTTTGAAGATACTATGCTTAGTACTGAGCATAATGACAAATTTCATGAACCTTACTAAAACAGCTTATCTCAGTATGATGCTGGCTTCCAAACCGAGACGACTGAATGTCGGACAAGTGCACTGGTATAAAGACCTTTGAGCAGATAGCTGAGGCTCAGAGCTGTCCAAATGCCTGCGCACACCCGTGATGACCTGTCCATGCTTTGAATATGGGACTGACTGTACAAACTGGCCTGCAGCTCACAGTGCCTCCTTTTTTTCTGCCATCCTTTGGCAGAATCGTCAAGGCCTTGTGGAGGCTCCTTGTGTCCTGGACTTTCAGTCTTYGTACTCAGTGCCAGAATCCTCTTTAGGAAACTGTATCTGACTTTGTTGCATCTCATATGCTTGAATATTTTTATGCCGTTTTTAAGCAACAAATATACAGATACAAAAATGCCTTCAGAAAATGTGGAAGCTTTTATTTTTTTAAACTGTATAATAGGTACATTGATAACAAGCCTGAGATGTTAAAGGTCTCAGGTTCGGTGAATGCTGACAWTCCCCAGACATTCATTGCTCTGGGTAATTAAATAAAAAGCCTTTGGATTTTGCTTGATAGAYGTTTCAAGTGTCAATCTGTAGATTGCCTAGGTTTTTGTATGCTTAGTTTCTTTACTGTTTTCAGGATGGTGTGGAAAACTGTACAGCTCTGAAAGAATTTTCTATCAGTTTCCCATGTGAAAGACTCAACTAAAACTGGAAAAACTGCCTTAGTGGTGAGTGGAACCTCTCGCYTGAGAATAGTGGAGCTCTGCTCCGTCTAGCCTGGATATTTCTCTGATTATCGAGGAAGTATTTAAGTATCTTCACTTTTTTTTTCTTTTCCAGTTTGATCAAACTGTTAGTCATTATTCCCTAGTTTTCACAAGAGGGTTTTGAGGTTTGATATGTTAGGAATTAGTAATTTTGAACTTTTTGTTTTTTGGGATATTTTGGCATATTGATATTGTGGCACTCTTGTCAGTGATACATGACATAGTAGAAATTAGTAGAGTAATCGAGCTTTACACTGAAAGCCATGTCTGTCTGGGCTTTAGGTGGGGCAGGACTATGTGGCTGCTATATGAGCACTACTAATGGATGTACAGCTGTTCCTCTACCTCCTACCTTCTTGTCTCCATGCATACTTGGACTTCACTSTGTGGAAAGATGATTGCCTGCATGACTGTAGCATCCACTGGGCACACTGGCTAAGTCTGAGGCTCACAGCAAACACATTCATATATGTCTGCATATTATGTCATGAAACACTATCAATGTACTGAAAAATAAATTACTAATTTGTCATATTTTCATATTTAGAAATCTTCTAGAAAAGAAGCAAAAGTTTTTGATAACTTACAGAGCAATTTATACATCTCCAGGTGACTCTTAGATACAGCAGTCCAAAAAAGAAAACTGGTATAAAGGCATTTGTTAAAGATTTCTATCAGTTTATTTCTCAGCTGTTGTTTATGCAGATAGTACTCAGAAGATCCTATCCTGTGATATCACTGTTTTCTTCGTATCTCCTCTTAAATCAAATTATATTTCAAAAAGTATGTAGAAATTCAATTACTTCTGCAATATCCTGTAATGCATTTTGAAATGCTGCATTAAACAGCTACTCTGAGTATATTCCTTAAAAGGTTTAATGGTAATTTTAATGTTCACTGTTTTAATAAGAAACAGAAAAATTTGTAATTGATTATTGCTCTTGATTCATTTGATTTTTAATTTATTGACTCATCTGTCCTGTGCTAGAATGTAGCAGGGCAGTTTTGATACAACTGATATCAGAACTAGCTAGAGAATTTTGGATAGTGCCTATAAACTTTTCTTTTTTTTTTTTCATTTCTACCCTCCACTTTACAATAGTGTCCTTTCCATTATGATAACACATAAGGGAAAAATGACAATGATATTTTGGAGACGACTCACAAATAATTTTCTTCCCCTCTATTTCTCTGCTACTTCCCTGGATCAGATAGGATAGAAATGAGGCTTGCTAACCTTCAGGATCTTTCTCTACAGCATACATCAAGCTAGTTTTGCTCTCTCAATGTTTGGCTGTCAATATATTAAAAAATTTGAAGGATGATTCTTACAGTAATTAAAGAGTATCTGCAATGCCTACATAGAACTTGCCTGTTTACAAGTTCTGTCGTCTTTCTCTTTGTCTCTTCCTGTTCTCCCCTTTGCTTCTCTCTCTCTCTCTTTTTTTTTGTCCCTCCATATAGACTTAAAGGCTCTTTTTTAGATGACCCATGTGAAAAATAGCCCATATTTCATATACAAAGTTAGACTTAGAGCTGGAAACACCACTATRCATGTGTCAACATGCTTTCACTCAAAAATGAGCTTGTACAATTCAAGATTATGGTAGTAAATTCTTGTATTTTGCAGTCTGAAGCTCTCTAGATTATGTAAATATAATCCTACTCAGAAAGTTCCTCCTTCACATGGCCTTCTGATAGCAATGTTACTAAAGAGGAAAAGCCATTCTGAAAGTTTCCCCGAAGGCAATTGGATGATTTGCTCCATGAGATTTCAGTTCCACCTTAGTTACATTACTGTGAACCAACCTCCTAACAATTTCATAACTTATAGCCAACAGTTAGGCAGTAACTACCCATCCAGCAAGGACATACTAACCATAGCTCAGGATCAACTTCCCATTCTGGCATCAAACACTCCATCAGCCTTCCCTACTTCGGCTAGTTCCTCCCATGAATGTGTCTCACAAACACAAACAGTAAACATAAACCAGAACAACTTAAACTTCCTGTTACCAGTGTCACAAACAATGAAAYTTAACATGGATTTATCTGTGACTGTCAAGGTAGGGTAATTACTGATGTCTTTMAGAGCTGTGTGCCTTCTACCCCAAGTTCACAGTGCTCTGCAAAGGGGCCCTTGACAACATGAAGCATTCAGCAGGGGAACATCTTAGATCTTTCTGCCAAATACTAATTACTCTTGTTCCCTTTTCATGCCCTGTCTTTTCTCTGCAAAGTTAAATGTCTGAATACAGTTTTCTTTATYGTACTCAGAACATTAACTTTAATAGGTGTAGTAGCAAGTCCTAATAAAATAAATGTCTCTTTATTGTTTCTCAGACAACAGTTCTGGGAAAAAGCAATTTACCAGCTTTAGAACAGATATTTATGATGGTCCCTATACTCCTATGGTTCTACTAATATGCATTAGTATATACGTCTAACTGATTACTTGGGGCCTGATCAAAAACCCATTAAGTCAGTAACAAGATTTCCTTTGATTTTGGTGGGCTTCAGAGTCACTACTAAAACAGCAGAACAGTCACCATGTTTAAGTTGCTTCTGTCCTTGAAAAATGAAGGGATTAACAATGGTGTTTGTAACTGTTGTTAATGAATAAAATTAAACATCTAGCATTCAAGAACACACACTCTTACAAAGTAAATAATTACCGTTTTAAGTCAGTATAGAAGAGATCAATTACCTTCTGCTACAAAGGAGGAACCGTACTGCCAGCAGCAAGAGCGGGGCTGCTCCCCCGGAAGGGTGACCCAGGAGCTGAAGGCGCCCCGTCACAGACGGTGCCCTCCCTRGCAAGGCTCAGGGCCAGCAGAGCAGGGTGGTGAAAACAATAGGTGACAGTGACAGTACAGTTATCATTAGGCAAAGGCAAAGTGACAAAGCAAGTCCAAGTCAAGAATAGCAGGGACAGAGCAGAGCACAGCTCTACCTGCAGCACAGCACCAGCAAAGGCTGGGACCTGGGCTCACCTGCAGCCCCTGGGCCCTGAAGCCCTTCAGGTGATGCACATTGATCTCCATTTCAAGTTCACACCAAGAGCCATAATGTTCAGTGGAAGCATCTTTTCCATTGTTCCTTACTTGACAATGCTATGAAATAAAAGGAAAGAAGGAAAATACAACATTCAGAATAATCTCTGAAACCTGCAAAGGATCCCTGTAGGTTGAAAAATATAATTTACGTTTTTAATTAAAGTAGGCTTTACTTTTCTGTAATGGTTGTTTTTGTTTGAGGTTTCAGACAGGCATGGCTTTTTCAGTTTACACTTAATTTCCTGTAAGTATTCTTCACAGTTTTAGGAATCCATTTGTCATATCATAGATGAGGTTGTAGAGTATAAAATAGAGTATAAATTAGAAATTGCCAAAAACATGCTACAATGACCTGGCTGTGTAKAGATGATTTGATTCCCCATTATAGCTACCTATTCATACATTGCTAACAGCTTTGCCAATAAAATTAGATCCCACTGTCATGAAGCATAAAACTAGTTAAGTTTTACTGAAAGTTGTAAGAAGCAGCAGAGGTTACATTGCTCCATGTAGCAGTGCTATTAAATGAGATATGTTCAAGTTGTTTATTCAGTTTTAAGGTAGAAGCATACAAATATTTGCTGGAGAAGATATCAGCGGGTTAAAATGTTTTTATAGAATTACTTTTGCCCTGAGTTCCATTGAGRATCTCGTTGAATGAGTCTTGCACCAACCTCAGGACTTACACGTGCTCARACCATGGGTAATGCAAGACCTCATGCGTTTTGATCAAGAACACTAAAATCTAGATATGATCGGTTTCTCTAATGGTGTGATGTAGTTTATCAGTTTTAAAAAAGTAGTACTACTGTCTTTTCTTGGACGAAAGGGAATGAAAAGAGTTTATCTAAGATATACTCTTTATGCTGTTTTATGGATGAAATTAGAAGCATATTTTAAAACATAACAGATAAGCAGGAGATTTCTAATACTTCTGTTCTATGAAGAATTTGCACACACAACGAATTTTAAACATGTATGGGCTAAAGATTAGGGCCTCAGTAAGTTAACTCATGAGAGTTTAGGATCTTTTTCAGCAAAGCATATAGTAATGCATTGATGAATTAGAGCCATATTTAATTAACAGGCTAAAATCCTGGCATGATGGATTCAGTACTTCATTATTCAGATATAATCCATTCAATCTCATACATTTTTTTTTCTTTGTGGAGGTAAAACTCTAAAGCCAAGACCAAGTTAAAAATAAATCTTGTGCCTGTCTGTACATATCAGTAATTGTTACCCTTCTGATAGTTGGAAGCACTTGAAAGCATMGCTCAGGATTCTGACAGCTATGTGTAAAACAGTAACTTCTAGTGACATGTTTTATAAAAATACAGGAAAGAGTACAGTAGAGAATTACTTTGACCAGAAGTACCTTGAAAAATACATATGAAGCAAATTAGGCTGTGAAACCAACCAAATTACCTTTTTATGTTCTCCTTTGYTTATAGTTTTCTTTGAATAAAGATATTTTTTCTTGAAAAGTTGCTCTGAGCAACATTAATAGATTCTTTGTCAGAAGCCTCTTCATACTTTTTAATAACGTTCTTCAGCTCTACCTTTGTAGTCTCTAGTAATAATTTTCATTTGCCTTGGCAAGGGAACTATTTTCTTCTCATGAAAATTGAACATTATTATTAATGGAGATAGTCAATTACTTCAGATTAATGTGGATTTATATTTAAAATCAATACATCAGCGTGATGCAAAGCACTCTTAAAACACTATAAACTTCTGCTGGACATCTAATCCATTTTTAAAAGATTCATAAAGAGTCGGGAATCTATACAAGCAGATAATTTGTATGGGTAGTGTATTTAGGGGATGAGCACATATTTGATAGTTGCATGGCTTAAAATATGTTTTATTCTATACAGATATGTACAATATGCTCTCTTATGCYGTCAGTCACTCAAAAGGTTAAAGTCAAATACGTTCAGCTTAGAAATAAAATACAAGAACGTTGAGAGCAAATTTAATCCATCATGGGAAAAAGCTAGTGAGAAGAATGATGGACACATCTCCTAATGCTTTCAAAGGAGTCTGCCATTATCAAAGAATAACTTTAGTCAATTATAAGGGATTGGTTTCAGTATAACGATAATTAACTGAAATGTAATTACATGATGTGATCTTAAACTGATTTCTAGCTTCCTCTACATGAARCCAAAATGATTGATTATAATGAAGGCAGATGGCAATTCTGCATTGTCCAGTTAGGCAGGAGTCCTGAGCATGAAAGAAACTGTTTAGAAACGTACTTTAAAGAGACCTCATAAGGGTACTAGGTCGTTTGCTTTCCTCAATGCAGGATCAACTATACTCAGATCATTTGCCTAGTCTTTTCCTAAACACAGCCGTAACTTATGTAATGGTTGTAAATTCACGTGCCTTGCATGCCAAACTGTAACATTTAAAGAACTGGAATACCACTCTGTTTGCCTTGCTCRCCTGACTTCTTTAGGATTTTCTGGATGCACAGAATGAGCATGATTTGATGCAGGGTGAGTGAAAAAGAGTAATGTCTCTTTTTCACCAAAAAAAAGGTGTTTCTTTTTCCTGTCAAAAGGAAAACTTTTGCTTTTTTGACTTGGGAGCTCCTTAACATTTGGTGATGCAAACTTGGATTCACTTAATCTTTTCCTATTCCTTATTCTTACATTTCACAGCATAACTGAAAAAAAATACTAGCAGTAAGTTCATTAAAAAAAAAACACCTGATGCTTCATCTTATTTTTGTCAGAAATGTGATTTAATGAAAGATCCTTGCCATGCAGGAATGTAGACTGGGGCTCTGCTTATGGCTTGGCATGGTTAATCTCTACCTGTGAGTGGACACTGCTGATGACATCAAACCAAGTCAGTCAAAAAGGCACTTTGACCTGGTACTGTTTAAGCAGAACATCACCAGCCCTGTGCAATGGAARGTCCTATCCCACCTGCAGCGTTTACTGTGTGAAAATAGATATATCTATAAAATCATTATTAAGGAGGAAACTTTTTTTCTTCAAATATATTTGATACTACTTTTGGAAAAGTTAGAGAGCTATATGAGATACAGTTTTATAGAGGTCCGCCCTCCAGAAACCATACCAAAGAGCTTCAACCACAGCCCTGAATTCTTTGCCAGTGGCCTTTAAATCCTTTTCTGTTAAGAGACCTCTAAAGAAAATCAAGTAGACTCATCTAGCATCTGCATGGAAGTTAATCATGTTGCAGTTACTTTGCTTCCATGAAAATGAGTATGTCTGTATTAATTAAAATGAGAAAATACTCCAAGAAACTCACACACAAGGCTCTCTTGTGAAAGAAGCTTTAATTCTAAGTAAATGACTAATGTTTTATTATATAAAAACAAATGATTGAATTATGAGATAATAGTGTGGAATCTTAACACTGGGATCCTAAGAGTGATTGACACAATAGCCTGACAAAATTTGTATTCACAATGTATTAAGCATATAAATACAATCTTCTGCTACTTTGCCTCTTATGACTCAAAAKTGTTAAAATTTGTCACCTTTACAAGTGTTTTCACCTAAGGATAACCGAATAAAAAGGGCAAACCGTCTTTCATTCCAGTACAGTATTTTTGGTTTTGCAGGGTCTTGAACAGACAGAGACAGTCTTCAGAAAGATTGTTTTTCATTTCCAAGTGAAAAAAAAGACATATCACTTACATATGTCATAAAATGTAGTGTTCATTAATTTGTTATTTTGATCAAAAGGTTGCCATTCATTTTCACTGTTTATAGAATCACAGAATCAGTAAGGTTGGAAGGGACCTCTGGAGATCATCTAGTCCAACCCCCCTGCTCAGCAGGGTCACCTAGAGCATGGTAGACAGGGTTGCATCCAGGTGGGCCTYGAAGATCTCCAGAGAAGGAGACTCCACAACCTCTCTGGGCAACCTGGTCCAGTGCTCCATCACTTTCCCAGGGAAGAAATTCCCCCTCACGGTCAGGCAGAACTGCCTGTGCTTCAGTTTCTGCCCATTTCTCTTGTCCTGTCACACGGGACAACTGAAAAGAGTTTATCCCCATCCCCTTGACAGATGTACTAAAAATGTACACTCCYTTCAGGTACTTGTACACATCTATAAGATCCCCCCCCCCTCGGTCTTCTCTTCCCCAGGCTGAAGAGGCCCAGCTCTCGCAGCCGTTCCTCATAGGGCAGGTGCTCCAGCCCTCTGATCATCTTCATAGCCCTACGCTTGACTCCCTCCAGTAGCTCCATGTCTCTCTTGTCCTGGGGAGCCCASAACTGGASACAGTACTCGAGATGAGGCCTCCCCAGGGCTGAGGAGAGGGGCAGGATCACCTCCCTCGACCTGCTGGCAACACTCTTCCCAATGCACCCCAGGAGACCATTGGCCTTCTTGGCCACAGGGGCACATTGCTGGCTCATRGTCAACTTGTCATCCACCAGCACTCCCAGGTCCTTCTCTGCAGAGCTGMTCTCCAGAARGTCAGCCCCCARCYTGTACTGGTGCATAGGGTTGTTTTTCCCTAGGTTCCCTTGTTGAACCTCAGGAGGTTCCTCTCTGCCCAGCTCTTCCGCCTGTCCAGGTCTCTCTGAATGGCAGCACAGCCCTCGGGTGTATCAACCACTCCTCCCAGCTTGGTATCATTGGCAAACTTGCTGAGGAGTCACTCTGTCCCCTCATCCAGGTCATTTAGTGAATCCAAGCAGAAATTGCCYTTTTTGGTACATTTTTTCCAGTAGTCTGGAAACAATACTGAATGAAGTAACAAATACATTTTTTCTGTTACATAACAATGTAAGGATGTTGCAACAGAATAGTGAAATTTCACTGTATTTGCCAAATACAAAAACGCTTCAGAAGTCATTCTAYTGAACTAATTAAATAAATAATTAATCTTGGAACTAAATAAACTTGGCTTCCAAAGCGCTTCTATCTGGTGACTGGTTGACTTTTTAATAGAATTGTATTATGACTGTGCAAATAAGTGGGAGCAATTCCCTGTTTAGACATCAGTCCAAACTGGTGAGAGCTGTTACAAATGTCCTAACCACAGGAAAATTTTTGATCGTCATTAATATCTTATTGGGCACCAGAGAATCCACRCTTAAATTTCATTTTGTTCTAGTGCAAGTGCTGATGAAGCATGAATACCGATTGAAGCGCATTCTCCCTTGTGTAGAATTTCAAATATATAAAGTCTTTGCTTGCATATTTCCTTCATGGAACCATTAATGTCCTTTCTTTAGATGCCTGTTTCCATGAAATCTGAAGAAACTTGATTCCTGAATGGTGACTCCTTTGCATCAGTTTTTGATAATATTAACTAAATGACASAAAAATTTGTTATGTGGAAATAGTGATTACATGCATATGCACATGTGCATCTTGTGTGATTGCAGATGCCATATTTTCTAGGCTAGAATGTTGCAGGTGATTATGGTGGCTTAAATTATAAATGTACATTTTAAATAAAGTACACACAGCACCATGTGTGCCACTGTTTCCTTTGTGTATACTATTATTTAATTGTTTGTTTGGCTCCCCTCCAGCTGCCTCACCTGGAAGCGTATGAATAATCACATTACAGCAACTAGTCTCATGTTCAAAACAAGGAGCATACATAAATGTTTGTTTTGCAAAGCATTTTCACTTACTCAAGTAAAAAGTTTCTGTACACTTTTTTTCCCCCTAGATGTATTGACAGGAGTCCAAAAATGTAATGGACAATGTTCAGCCTAGACTGACTTGCATTTGGGAAGAGATCTGTTATTCAATACCAGTGATTATTTTACAGGCAACCTGGTTGGTATTTTTAATGTTTGTGTGTACTCCTAATAAGAAAAAATAGGACAAGGATACAATAGTATCCTTGATCTCAATATGAAAAAACAGCCATGTTGGTAAAGACTTGAGAGCTCCCTGCTTTTCAGTATCCTCTCTGTGACCCAAAGCGTCAGTCCTTTGTGGTAAGAATCTAAGAAATCGGGCATGTACCGAGTGGTCTTTTCTCAAGTCATCTGGCTCCTGGCACTCAATGTCTTGGGACTTTCTGAGCTTGGGGTTGTGTTCAGCCATCAGTAGACCTATTCTCTATGGCATTTTATACTTTCATTTTTAACTTGTTTATAGYACTCCTTAGCATCCTGTGGCAGTGAGTGCCATAATTCAGTTAATATGTTGGATAAAAAAATATTTATTTTTGTTCATTTTAAACCTGCCAGCTGATAATATCTTTGGACCTCCCCTAGTTCTTATGTTGTAAGAAGTGGTAAACAGTCATTTCTTGTTTCCTAATGYTTGTGATTTTATAGACCTTTATCTTACCCCTTAAACATTTCTTGTGCAAATTGAAAGACTCTAATCTGTTTAACCTCTCCTTATATCTATGATCATTCTTACTTCTTATCTCTATACTTTTTTCTTGTTTTACCATATTCTTTTTGAGAAGAGTCTCTCAATGAATGTAATAGTCTATCAAAATTCCACCTGTTTGTCAATCACTGTCAGCTCTAGATTTGACAATCCTGAAAACTTCTGTACTGTCAATAAATTTTGTTACCTCATTATTTACTCCCTTTTCCCAGTTCATATATGTATATATTGGACAATTCAGGTCACACTGCAGAGCCTTGAGGAACTCTTCTATTGTGAAAATAGATTGTTGATTTCTACCTTTCATTCTCTATCTTTTCACTATTCATTAGTTCATGAGAGGAATTCCCTTCTGATCCCATGTTAGCTTTCGACATATTAGTTTCTCTAGTTTCTAGTTTCCTTAAGAGACTTTRGTATGGGCTTGCTGAAAATCGTGGAAATCTGTGCACACTCTCTTAACTGGTCAACAATTTCAGTATGACTGTTGGCTCTTTCAAGAGACTTTGACACATTTACAAGCATGACTTATATCTGCAAAGCACACTCATTCTTCCTTTGTATCTTATTTTACTTGTGTGACTGCTTATCCTGTTACATATTGTAGGTCTTATCTATTTCYTTGGTGTGGAATGTAAGACTTAGAAAGTGGTCTACTCAAGGTAACTTTTTATTCATTTACCCATTTATTCTTAAACTATGTTGCAGTCTGCCTATGGGGGTTGACTCTGCATAGGTGTATAGCTTTCTTCACTTGCAGGGGATCCATCTGCCTGGATAGATTACAACACATTCTGCTTACCTCTTTGGACATTCTTAAAATGAAAAGTCTTGCAGAATATTACARCAGAATATATGTGCAAGAAAATAAATTGGGATGAGTTTTCACTGAACTCCTAATGAGAGTTTATTGTACTGTAAAATGTGTATCTTTGTCCTAGTTAAAATCATTTATTCTTGTATAATCCTGTAACTGTAAAGCACTAACATGATATGTGGAAACCTATTTTCAGTTAGGGTAATTGAAAAAATATATACTGGGTATTTTAAGACAGGAACATAACTACCTATACTAATAGGTAAAAAGCAATGGTTTCAACCAGTTCCTTTTCCCTGGTTGTTCAGTGGGGCCAGAAAGCTCAACACATTTCAGGCCTAGACTCTTTAGTGGACCAAGCAGATAGCAAATTAGTTATAGTGCAAAGCAGAAAACTCAGCTGTTGGCTGAGTCTTTATTTGTGCGGTAGAAGRCATTCAAACAAAACTATTTTCTGTTAAGGATTTCACAATGTGTTCATCTTGTATTCTATAAAGAATGTGTTCTATAAATTAAGATGTATTTCAGTACTTCTTCTTAAGAAAAATAATTTCATATCTCAAATGGCTCCCCATGGCTACTGTAGAAGCCTTTATAATTAAAGTATGTTAAGTGCTTGTGGGGACAGGTAGGATACAATCCACATAATTACATAGACCAATATTTGCACATTCTGTTTGTTTCAGAACAAAGACTTTGAAAGGCTGAAGTATTTGCTGAATAGTTGCCATGAGCAAAGAAGCCAACAAGATTTCAGGCAGGTAAGTAAAATAGATTTCTGCTGATAAATAATTAATCCAGTAATACTGGTGYGCCACATACATAACTATTGCATTTATGCAAATATAATTTAGAAGGACAAAGAGCATTTRCTTGGAGTGTGCAACATTATTGCTGCCTCTGACATTTTCGACTATTTCACTTGAAGCTGTTCTTCTTACATTGAGTATTAAAGTGCTAATCTAGCTGATACTAGTTTCCCAATCTTGAGGGACCTGCTCTTGGCAGTCTTTGTTGTGGTATGAAAGAATAGCAGATGACAGTATATTACACTGGTAATGTATATGCAAGCCTCATGGAAACCTGGCCCTTCAGTATATATTATTAGTTGTAAACTATTAAAATACACTGATAAATTGAGATAACTGTGACTACTTCTAATACTGAAGTAGCAAACTAGGTTGATGTTTGCTATTATTTTACTGGGGAAAACATTCTGCGGGGGGGGGGGAGAGAAAGAGCAAGGGTAAAATGAGCTCATTAAGAATCTGTGAAAATAGTTCTTTAGTTCTTTAATACCGGGACAATGAATATTCAAGATTCAAGAAGATTCATGTCTGAATACATGAGGGTATTTTAGACTTTCAAACTAGTTCAGGGTCTGAATCCTCTATAGGGTTACTGAGCTTTTTCCTCCTCGTTAAGCAGGATGAGAAGAACGTACAGGGCCAAGAAGTATTTCTGCCCTTTATTATTATGTAAATAGATTAATCCTCTTATATGCTAATGAGCAAAAAAATCTGGATTCTATTTTGTTAGTGAATACAAAATAAACAGTCTTTTTAGAGTTAACAGGGTTTTGTTTAGCTGCATTAGTAGGATAAACCTTTTCTGTAATCATGAGACTTAGGTCATAGCAGTTGGCAAATATTCACAAACATTGTCTTTTTTAAGAAACTGTGGCATTCTCATTCATCAGGAAGGTGGCTGATAAACTAAATATCACCTCTGTAACACTTCTAGTTTAGAGTTTTTGCAAACCTTTTGTTCTTCAGTTCATTGAATTTACAGTATAATCACTGTTTTACTGAACATTTCTTGATTTGGGAAATATGTTAGTGAGGCTAAGTCTGCTACATGGCTCACATTGATGAGGTGATTTTCAGTTCAGCTCTTGGAGTGTTAGTGGCAGTTTGGTCTTAGGGACTATTTAGGCTCTTGGACCAACAAAGTCTTGTCTAGCCTCTTTATTGTCAATGTTTGCCTCTAATAACTCATACTGACAACCATCTTCATTCCCATAGTAGCAGCTCTGCCAATTTCTTCCACATACCCTAAAAGGTTGAGCCTTGCTCTGCTTTCTTCTTCAAAGATCTGCGGTGGGCTGACTTCATCTCTTTTACCTCARCTTAGCTAATATGAATGTGGCAATCCTCTGCTTTCTCTTTTTATCACAAGGTAGTAGAATGGAATATTACTTCATGCTCTTTTACGAGATGTAGCAAATCATAGCCCAAATGGCAATACAATTGTCAAGGCAGCAGCTAACACAGCCTGTTGCCCTGACCCTTTTCACTTCAGATGTGAGAGGAGCCACCCCATAGGGTCCTGATCACAGGGATGGTCAAAAATGAACAACTTAATTGGAAGACTTAGAGGGATAGGACCTGTAGGGGATATTATGCTTCCTATGCAAGAAAGATGATGGAAAATGTGGCAAATGAGGCTCTCTGGCAAGGAGAACGATTTACTTCCTTATGCAGAGGCTGTTACAAAAATAATTTAAAAAAAGATATTGAATGATAAAACCTAGASTAATGTGAACCTTGCAAAGATGCTCAAGCACTGCTATGCCTAACACAAAGAAGTTGTTTGCAATCTTTTTTACCAGCGGRTTATTTCTGGCAAGATTCAACCTCATGTTTATCACAGTGTACCTTGAGATGGCTCTTGTGTGTTCTGTGAGCTTCCATGAACCATTTTTTAATTAAAAAGTTGGCGTTTTCTGAGATGCAAATGATTCTGGAAAAGAATKGAACATTTCAGTATTTATCTAGTGAAATGCAACTTTGCCAAGCCATAGTCTATCAAAAGAAGAAAGAATATTGTACCAATCTTTGAATAAGCAATATTTTCAAATAAAACCAAAACCAAAGTTCTCCTCATGAAATGTTAATTATACTTCAAAATCTTGACCTTGCAAAATAAAACATTGACAAATATCTTCCTGATATTTCTGAAAGAGGAATCTTTCTTTTTCTTGCAGTTTAAGTCTGTTGAATAGTGTCCAAAGTAGCTAACAAGTTMATGTCCACTGTAGCAAAAAAACAATGCTATGCCAAAGTAGTAAAAGCAGTGTGCTATACAGAAGGCTACTCTTCATAAGGTTAAAGATGATCATTTAAATTTAAAATTCATCAGTCCGTTCAAGAAATTTCCCAAGACTGGGAAGGTCTTGCAGTGCAAAAGTTTGTCCATTGATATGTATGAGGAGCACAAGTCTTAAGATCTGTTTGTGCTCCTTTTTGCATTTTGGGATAATATAACTTCACTAAAAGTGATTAAGCTAAAATAATTTGAAATGTGGGGTTCACACATTAAATTAATCAGAAACAGCAGTCCACTTTAAATTGGTTTCCTTATTTTATCTGAATTAGATTCACTGTAGAGATAAGTCATGTAACAAAGAGATGAAATGTAGCGTTTACTACTGCAAGAGAAGACTATGTCAAAATTAGGAATAGACTCTTTTACTGACTCAGGAATTTCTTAAGCAACTGTCATAAATTTTGACAAAGTAGATGACTGGATGGTTTAATTCCACTATATCCTTTTGTTGTTTAACTTTGGAGGATAAGATTAGATTCTGATGGGGTTTTTTGTTTGTTTTTGCTTTCCTTGACAAACTAAGAGTTAAAGCTTTTCACTCTACAACATGTCTATATCTAAGCTAGATGAAGACAATATAGGACTGTTAGACTGGCCATATCTTAATATCTAGTTAGTTATTTAACGCTTGATATTTTGAATATTATTCAATGTCCAAAGCATTGTAGGGAAAGAGATAGAGAGCACAGGTCTGCTCTTGCTGCTCTAAATTCCCTCCTTATTTTCACTCTTATTCTAGCCAGATAGGTCCCTAYTAGATTGCTAAGCAAACCCCCTCCCAACTATTGACAAATGACTGTTGTTAATATTTCTTGTATCATAAGGATATATAACAGTATTTTTAATATTAGTGAGTCAGTCTACTATGCCTTTCTTTTGAAAGTAAATACACAGAGGCATATTTTTAAAGAGTGTGTGTAGTCTTGAGGTCAAAGGTAGTTGAGGGATTCAGCTGTTTCAKAAAACTACGTTGTCTCCATGTCTTTGGAGACCTAGCACAGTGAATATTTGCCTCTTGTAAACATTTCTGAAGGGATGGCCYGCCTATGAGAAGTATCTCAAGACAGAATGAATGAATTTTGGAGTTACTTTGCTATTTTCCTTTTTACGTTATTGAGAGGCCTTGCAGATCGATATCTTAGCACCAAAACCTCAAATTTAGAATGCTATGTGCAAAGCTTTTGTGCAAAAATTCGTATTTGTGTGTGTAATGTATAAGCATGATTGACATGTTGGAGAACTGCTGAAGTAAATGTGTATGCAAATTACTAACCAGGTCTTTTAGTGTTAATTTGCTTACAGTTAATAAGTGTACAGGAGAGGTGTATATGTCAGCAATTCTGCAAGTGGTCCTGAACCTACTATGATAGTCTCTTAGCCKTATAACCCTTTGGAGATTGCCAGTTAGTTATGGAATCTTATATTTKTTTTTCTAGGGAATGTTCTGATAGCTGCATTTTTCTGCCAACATTTTATAACTGCTTATTGGTGACATTGCWTCATGTTAGATTTATACTTTTATATATCTGTCATTAAGCTAGAATCATAATTATAAGGCAAGAACATGAACCAGGTGAATGCTAGTACTGTCTGGAAAATTCAGTATCATCAGGAGGTACAAATGTCAAAGCTCAGGCTTTTGTCTCTGTAATACTATGTGAAGCAGAAGAACTTTCTAGAAGTGTGTTTGTTAAAAAATTGTAAGAAAATTTAAAAAAACACTTAAAATATTAAGGGACACGTTTTCAAARGCGTAGAAGGAAAATAAGTGCTTGGGCTTAAAACAAAGTGTGCAGAAGTGTAGATTTCACTATTTTAACAGAAAGGATAGCAAATAGCTGCCCAAGCACTTATTTTCCTCTGCAGCTTTGAAAATGTGTCCCTTAATATTTTTTTTTTCCAATGACAGGATGTAGTGGTATATCAATTACTGGTGTTATACTAGAAAAGCTGGTTGATCTAACTTAAATGGCAACTGCATTACAGTTTGACATGGACATCTCTTTAGAGCTGAAGCTGAAGATTTTCGTTATTTTTAGATTACAGATAAGGAATAATTTTGAATGTCCATTCTATGCCTCTTTATATGTTTCTAAACTACTTACTAAAAACATTCTTAAGTCATCTAGTCTTCATTCAAAGGATGAGTGCCTAAGGCTAGAAATCTGTCTAAGTGYTTTCTAATGCTATCTAGCCAGAGCATTCCTGTTCTAATGTAAGCAGTAGTTTTATATCATGATGTGCCAGGTATTGTAGTTAATTGATTATGTTCTCTGTAGGGAACTTTGAAGTAAGAAACTTGATTTGTCTCTGCGGAGAATGAAAAATTGGAGGGACTTACTGGCTCTATTAGAACATTGCAGCGTCTGTAGCATACTTTGCAGTATTCTTGATAGCCCAGCAGTACTTTTGGTTATTGGTGTGTTTAATGGCATACATAGGAAGGCAATGAGAGACTTCATAAAATTATTTAATGGAATCGGATACTGATTTTAGGTGGGTATGAATAGTTAAGTACTTTTAATCAGACTCTTTTGTCAATACTGAACRTATAAAAGTAATATTTAATATTTGTAAGTATGAATCAAGCTCTGAATAGTGGCYAAGCTATGCTATAATAATGCAACTCAATTTGAAAAGTCAAAGAAAACATTCTGCATGTTTTATCAAGTTGTATTGGTTCATGATGGTCATAGTTCTGTGATTTTTAAAAAGAGAACTCAGCAAACATAGAAATCTAGTTTCTTGGTCTTGCAAAAAATGTTAGCATAAGTGTGATATAATAATCTGTTATGCTGCAGAATACCTCGTTAATGAAATCATGTGTAATAGGTGTTATTCTATATTTAAGTATTGTAGTCATTGTATTATTTATAAAACAATAATGGAGAGAGGAAGCACAGTTAACCCACTGACTTTTCTTTGCTAAGAAGGATAATTAGCTACTAATGGAGACAATGAACGAAAGAAATAGTGCTAATGTGTGTTGTGTGATTTCCTAGAGTCTTATTAGTTGGACTTATTAAGAGATTTTCACTAACTATTAGTGGGAATTTATAGGCACAAAGACCTAATATCCCATAATAAAGGTTTTTTTTAAAAAACGGTGTAACACTTCATGGTACTTCTAGTGCTTAATGGTTCATATAGCCTTTCAATGCATTGGTATTTCYTCTACTTGCACTTTTCATTTAATTCAGCAGTAGAGTTCACATTTTTCAGTGCTGTTGGTTTGTTTGTGTGTGYCTGAACAAATGTGTGAAGGAAAGAAGTAGGATACAGAAACAGAAAAATAATCTGTATCCAAGGAATGGAAGAGCTTGTGGAAAACGCAAAAGAGATCAGGAAACCTCTGAGAAGACTTTGAGGCACAAAGCAAGAAAACTTTTTTTTTTAAAAAAAAAATTAAACTGAAGTGAATTTGTATTCCAGATAAATGACTCTACCATTGATTCCTCCACCTAACTGGAATAGTCAGATCTACTTTTTTGACTGGCTGCAGAGGTACTGAAGACAGACAAGTAGGTTTAAATGTGGAGCTGCATGAGACTAAACTACACAAGGTATTGCAAAAGATAACAAATTATGTTGTTTGATTTCCTCACAGATATCTAGCACATATATGACCTGTACATACATCAACTGTAAATATGTCTGGTTGAGAATGAGAAGGTAACTAAAACTCATTACTTCATGAAGCAAATTAACAAGTAGTTTTTTACTACAAGAAGGAGGCAGAAGTCTGTCGCTCTGTACATTGTTATTTATTTATTACACTTRTCATCAACAAGGGTGACTATAAAAACCTCAGTTTAAGAGGACTAAAAGTGCAGGTGACACACCATTATGATGGAAAAAATGATATTATTTAGGAATTGTGAATGAATATCCAAAAGCTAGGCCTTTCTTTTCTTCAAAGACTGTGTTTTGGAGAAAGAAGAAATTGTTCGGTAATTTAATCTGAGATTCAAAGTTGTTGGGTTACTTTTTGATTTGAAAGGTAGAGAGAGGTACCATTCACTGTATAGCAGAAATATGTGCTTGTAGTTAAAACCCTCCACACTCATTTGAGATAGAGCAGAAAAGTGAAAGATCATCTAATAGGAATGAGTATGAGAGAGCATCCTGTGTCATGAGACAGGATCGTATTTTTATTGATTGACTCCCTTAGTATTAGCTGTTATCAAAGCTAGATGGTATTTCTGATTCTATGACCTGAATGCCAGATTATTCATGTGATCAGCTGTGGAAAGACTCATCTCATATACTTTGGAAAACTGAGTAGTAAGGGAGAAGATGATCCAGAAGATGATGATACCTGCCCAGCTTTCCTTTTCAAGTGAAATGGGTAGGTAAACATCTGGTCCCATGTGATGCACCAGTGTTTGCACGGGGRACTCAATGAGCACCAGACACTTTCAATGTCCAGACATTGAAAGTGTCTGGTGCTCATTGAGTCCCCCGTGCAAMGACAGCCTTTCACCTGTCTTATTTTACTGTAGCCACCAGAAGGGAGCTCCCTTAGATATCCGGAGAGCCACATAGTAGCTCAAAAACCARATATTAGCCATATTTGATATATGTACTACATAGAACTGGAAATCACATTCCATAAAGRACAAAATATTCTTTTCTTCCTGTCTGTGGATCTCTGTTTCACACTAAAGGCATCCAGGAGGAAATTCRTCTCCTTAACATCTCTGTCTCTTCCTCACTACCCACTCATGTCTGAGTCCAAAAAAATAAATGTGTGGTTCATTCTGGGATAGTAACCATCTTCCAGAACCACTAAGCCTTCTTTCTTCTTTGCAGTTCCCACTGTGCTGACAGATRTATTTTAAAGAGGCCTTGCAAAAAATATGACTTTTTTTACAATAACATATTTGTTACATTTACATGATGTTTCGTGTGTCCAAAGTTAGATTGCAATAGTACACCATTTCAAAAGGATGTTTCTCCTGCTTTTCTTCATTCYCTATGAATTTCATTATACAGATTTTGATTGTGGAAATCTTCAAAACAGAGAGAAAGTCTGCCACTCACATGGTGAATGTCCATCTACTCTTTTGTGTATTACTAGTATCATAAACTTGGCAGTGTTTGTGGTTTTTTATTTTATAAAGCAAACGACTGAAGTTCAAACTTCATAAGAATTTGTCTATTTAAGGTGAACTAAATAATGGAATATAGAAAAAAAATCTTTAAAAACCTTTTCAGCTCTTGGAACTTGAAGGCCTAGTGTGGGAGAAGCTCTTGTAAACATTTTCCTTTTTTCATCTCTTGCATGAATGAACAKTGGAACAGAAATAAAAAGCATGCACAAACTTCTCCAGTATCTTAGCAATGGCAATCACAGTCAAAAGATATATTGTGCAAAAAGCAGTAGCATTTTCTGTAAACTCTCTATCTGGAAAGATTCTGCTACATCATGGTCAGCACTGTCCCATAAAGGCTGATACAAATTGCAATAATGATTCTGTAAATGCCCAGGCAAAGAAGATCAAAATTGGTTCCTTTACAGTAAGCCACTATGAAACTAAATTATATATAGATTGTTATCTACTTTGGATCTTGTATGTAACTGTTTTTTTCACATATCATAATAGGTTCTTTTGCCTGTAGTTATTTCTGTTGCAATTACCACCAACAATGCTGACCTTAAAAATCTCATCTTGAGAAAATAGCAAATGAGGTTGACACACCACAGAGGTAGAGATAATGATACTATATAACTGCAGGACAACCTTATTTTGGCATATGGTTCAGAAACAAATGTTCAGAAAAAGYTGAGAGACTCGTTTCTTTGTGTGCAGTACTAAACTTCTGCTCTATCTTAAATTTGCCTTACAAATTTCTTCACAATGTGAAGAAAGTATTATGTTCATGTCTATAATTTTACTGTATTATGTGAATTTCCTAGCATATTATACATTATAATTATAGCTAAAGGTCCTGAACCACCACTGAAATAGCTCAGAGTTTTCTCCATTCACTTTAATGGGTGTTGGGTCTGGTCTAAGGTAGCTATGAAATATAGATTCAGTAAATAACAGCCTAATAAGTTGTACTTGAAGGCTGCAAAAATYGAAGTAGCATATACGTGAGTATTAAACCTTCCTTGCTTGCTATACAGCACTGGTACTTAAGAGGGCTTTTCCAAAAGCCTGAGGGCCTATAAATTGTTGGATAACCATAGAAAAATCTTCAGCCCTAGTTTAGTGAGCTATAGGCTCTGTGCATGGAGAAAGCTTGGAGCTTAAAAATAGGATTCAGAACATCACTGAGAGAGATGTGTAAGATAATCAGTAGGGAAGCACTAAGGAATATCTTAAATCTCACCTTAATTTGTATTTTAGGCCTTTATTAAGTACTACAAGAACATGCTTTCCTTAACTGCARTACACAAACCCTGAAGGCATTCCTGGAGATAGTAGGTGCCTGGAGCACACCATCTAGTTTGAGATCAACATTTTAGGAATGGGAAAGAGGAATCAAAAGGGCYGATAACACTATCATCAGAAAGTCTGATTGTTGAAGAGAAAATTTGCTTCACTCTCTCATAGTTTTTCCCTCCATAGACTAAAYAAATCTGTGAGTGTATACAAGCCTTTTCTGAAGAAGCAGGTGATCAAATTGTTCTTCATGTCCTAGCTAAAATGAACAAAATAGGATTTGCAGCAAGAAGATTTTGATTAGATTAAAATCTCATTGTAAAGATAATGAAGCACAAGAACTTGATCCTAGGAGGGATTCTGGGACCCYTTTATTGTAATTTTTTAATAATGGGTAAGACAGAAGTGTCAGGATGGGCCAGGACACTAGTTTTGTGTCACAGCTGTGCTACTGACCACAATGTGATAGCATCACATTTTTCTGCCCTCTGGGCCAGTACCCAGAAGTACGATAACTTTCATGATTCTAGATACCAAAGCATTGATCCCTAAGCCCCTTCAGAACTTGATCTGACCATCCACCCCCCAAAAAAAAAAAAAAAAAAAAAAAAAAAAAAGGCATCTCTTTCATTCCTGGTCAAAGCACTCACTCAGGTTGTGGAAGAATCCTCTAAAGGGATTTTAAACCAGCCTCTCTTATATCTTATGAAAGTACTCAAAAATAGTTACAGCGAATTGCCGAGATGAGATCCTCAGAGTGTCCCACGTTTATGCTATTACACTTTACCTAGCATAAGTGATTATTTATGGTTAGGGTGATTATATGGAAAAGGAAACAAACTGAGTTCCAGTCAGTCCTGTGCTCACTGTGACTTTTCTGGCTGCTCATGACTGGAACGCCAGTCAACCTGCCTCCCACCAGCATGTCCTAACTGCCAGGCTGGAGAGTCAGGCTCATTCTGACAGTTTGGCAGAATCAGTGTATAACTGTTCTATATTTACTGGCTCCACTTTGGGGTATGTGACTCTTTCTAGGTCTGTGAAGCGCAGTGAGAAAAACAAAACTACTAGGAGTCAGCTGAAGTTTTCTGTRCAGTTGGACTACACCTCAGCTGGAAAAAAATTCAGGGGTCAGCAAGTCAACAAAAGTGGAGAATCATTTCCATGCACAAAGACAAAAATCTTTGATAGAAAACATACAAAATTCTCTTGTGCTCTCTGAAATTGCATGTAACATGCTGTCCGTGGCATTTCTTCTTCTGGGAAGATGAAGAGCTGAATTGCCTAAGGGTAATTTCTGGGTAGGCAATTACCCAGTGGTAATTGCCCCAATTACCCAAAATGGAAGTGACTGAATAACCACAGTGCCGCTGTTTCTGCCTACAGTTGTACTGTGAGGGAAGGACTGAATTATTCCTCTGCATCTRTAGATGGAGAGAAAGGGCTTTGAAGCTTCACTCCCAAAAAGGGAACCATGATAGAGAAGGAAGCATCTCAGTTCCTAGGAGAAAAGGTTTTATAGCACACAGTTGTCTTAGCATTTCTCCTTGGCTASTTTGGATGGTTTCCCACATAGGTGCTGATACTTTGTAATCCTATTTTCACCCCAAAAGTTCTAGAAAGCAATTCTATGCCTAACCTGGGGGTCTGGATTCTGYTGTAAAAACTGTTCATATAAAAGTCAGACAGTGTCTGTCTTTTTGTATATAGGGCTAAATCTTCTGTAGCTTTTATTGGCTTGCCATTTTTATTACTATTAAATGTTATAAGATATACTTAATTAGGTAATGTAATAAGATATACTTAATCTAATACTGTAAGTAGATTGAATTGACAGTTACTGCAGTAAATGTTAGAACAGCTTATTAATCATCACTTTACAGATGGCTGATGTGAATTCTTCAGGACATGCAGGTATAATATGATCTAAAAATAATTTAATCAAAAATTTTCTTAGATCTTCTTAGATCTGTATGACTCATTAAAATAAAGGTCTATCATGCTGACTTRAAAAGTTATTATGTTTTGAAGAGATATTACAAATACGGAATTTGCCTCAGTTATAAAGGCATTTCTGGGCAAGGCTGACCTTTACATACATTGAACAGTACTTATTTACTGACTTTACTGTTAAATTTTGGAGCAGGACAGTACATGGTGCTAATAAAAAATATYAGCATTTAGCTTTAGTTTCTGAATCAAAATATATTATTTTTTGCTGTCAGTCCKGAAATTTCTCATTAAATCTACATAAAAAATTACTTAAAAATTTTTTTTGCTGTAACTGGTCCCAGGTAAACTTTATCAGGTATGATTAGGATAAATACCTATCTATGTATCTTAYGGACACACACAGCTTGCAATAAAAAAAAATGTAATTGGAATTTACTTTAAAATATGAATAAATTGACTTAGAAAAAGAAATTTTTTATTTTTCTGATACTGAGTTCATTCCGTAAAGCTAAAAATAGTCAAAACATGGAATTCCCTCCCTGGTGCCTTTGTGTTTTTACTAATAAGATAAACAGACGTGATATAACAGTGAGCATCARTATACAAGATCAGTATTGTGGAATAAGAAGATGTCATTTTATCAAAACCGTTGTTCTGACTGTAACCACACTTTAAGCCATTTCCCACTTGCTGAAAGTATTGCGGTAACATGCTTTCATCAAGTGGCTTTGAGTTAGATGGTAWATTATTGCATTTACTTTTGTCAAAATTAACTCTGATGTAAGAGTGCTGTTGTTACCAGAAGTGAATTGTTAAATCATTGTAGGAAACCCTTTAGGTTATATTCTTAGCTGCTTGTTTTATGGAAAAGTAATTCCCCCCATGCTTTGTTCTGAGCCCGACTCTATGAGGAAGGAATGTGCTCAGCACTTTTCAACCATCATTAATTTCAACGGGAATTGAGAGTTCAGTGCTTACAGAGCTGGCAAGCTTTTCTCTAAGTATCACAAGTTTCAACTGTTTRATTCTGCAGAGAGAATTTAAATGAGATTTTGAAAATCCACCCCATTGTATGTATATTTGAATAAGATCATATTAATTGCAATATACTCACAGTGATTGATTCACAGATGTAATAAAGGGTAACAAAAAGATCATGTAACGTTTAGCTGGTGGGATAATACCTAGAGGGAAGTGCACTTAAGATGGTCTGTAAAATGTAGGACAACAGCAACAATATACAAGCTGAAGAACTGGGTCCTTTTGAAACTTGGTGGAAGTATTTAAACACAGTCATGATTTTCAAAAGTGAAWTTTTTATTATATACCTTCTAGTCCAACACATTTATTTCCTTTAATATCTAGAGTTCTTTTTCTGACTTTGATTGAGTAATTTAGGATAGCTGTAATTATGTCAGATGCTAGGTATTCTGGCTTTTGTTTTGAAGGTTATATTTTTGAGAAAGTCTTGCACTCATTTTCTRTTTAAAACATGGGCTGGAAGCTGGGGGTATGTCTGATTCATAGCTGCAGAACCCTTGTAGCTTGCAGTTTWTGTATATTTGTCTGCAGAGTCAGAAATAGCAAGGTGTAAGCTCTCTTTCTCTGAAACATCTGGCTCTTCCCCATCTCCAAAATGCTATTGACTCCCCTTGCTCTGGATAGAAGAGTTCAAGTGCAGAAGGCAATAGAGTTGTTCCTGATAATCCGTGAATCCTCTGTTTATAAACTCTAGCCAAACCCTACTGGGGGAGGGAGGAAGCCCCCAGCAAAAATAACCTAACAGCAAGGAACCTTCAAAGAAATCACCCTAAATGAACAAACTTAAACAAAACAGGAAGTGAATACAATCTAGAAAATCAAACCCCMAAATCATAGGCCAAGAATTTTCACTCTAACAAATGAGAAATGTCCAAATCTCCAGAAAGCTGGTTTTATTTCTTACTGCTGTTGATTTAATGTGGAAGATAGTTGGGTGCTACAACTCATCTCCATGCATCTCCTCACAGCATCTCCATGCACTGTGTCTACCAGCTTTGCCTCTGTTGAGGTTTATCCACTCTCTTCTGCAGCTCATAGGCTACTTGTACATCTTGCTCTGCCTGTCAGTGAATTGAGCAAGTGGACCATGTAGCTCAAAATACTTRAATTTAAGGTTATAATCTTTGCTATGAAATCTTGCATTCCATATTGAGTTTGAAAAGAGGATGCCAGAGAGCATTTTCCCTCTTACAAAGTAGGAACCTTCAATAATATATTTTTAAGAGAGTAATTTGTTTAATCCTAAGAGACAGCTGCAATAGTCTAAGGTCATTTAAGTGAAAAGAAGCTGCATAGAAGGACTCAGAGCAGCGCCACCTGGGTCAGAACAAACATTTAAAGAAGTAGTGTGTTAATACTTAAAGAATTTATTCATGCATTTTTTATAACTTCTAGCTTTTGTAGCTGAATGTAATGAATGGATCTCTAAGAGCTTGAGTCATCATGCCCGTAGCTTTTGCCAGTTTCCAGGCATTAACTTTAATTATTGATGCTTTCCCTAATAGACCTGATGGCACATTTTTAAAGTAAAGATTCTGACTTACTAAAGGCATGCCCTGCTGCCTGGCACACCGACTACCACTGGCAGAGGTAAATATGGAGTTTCAACTTGGTCTTTAAAWCAAAGCTTAGTTTTTTAGGCTTTGTCCTTTAATTACTCTGTACAGTGCTTGCACCTCTAGCGTAGGTTTTCTTTGAAGGAGTAAGTTTATAAATGGAGAAGGAAATTAAGTGTGAAGGATTTGAGAGGATTTTSAAAACTTGTGAAGTTGTTTTAGAACTTCAGAAGTGAACATGATACACATTTATGGTTTCATTCACTGACATATTACCCTAAATATTTTCAACGACAGTATTTTGTRCTTCATAGCACTTTGGGTCTTCAGTACAGGTTTCACTTCTTTTTCCCAGCACCTTTTTAGGCAGGTAGCTGGGTATTYCATCCATTAGATGGAACAAACAGGCAATGAAAGGTGCGATGACTTGGATATCAGAGATAAACTTTGAGTTGAGGAATTCCTGACACAAGTTGAAATCAAAATGTGTTTTAATTTATTATTTTATTCACATCAGTGCAAACTCCTCTTTAAACACTCCTGTCTGAAATAGGTCCTCTTTCAATTTTGAAGTAAATGACCACACACACACTTTCAACAGCTAGATTCGAAATGATTCTTCTATTTTGATTACAGCTTCTTTGCAAAAAAAACTTGAGTTGTGTGTGTAAACCATCTGTCTCAACAAGTGTCTTTTTATAGATGATGGAAAGGAAATGTAGTTACATATATATTTTATTGTGTATGATCAATGTAACTTTATGCTAAAGGTAAAAGAATATAGTGAGTAGAGATCATGATTGAAATGMGGCAAAAAAATCAGCAGCATAGACTGAAAAGGGACTGGACATTCAGAAACTCACAAATTCTAATTCTGGCATTATACTGTCATCTTTAACAAGCCTTTAAATACTCTTTGTCTCTTTCACCTTTTATAAAATAGAATARTTATGGTTCTACCTTGTGAAGATTGTTGATTTCTTATAAATCCTTTCTGGATACAGCTAGGCTGTGAGTGGTGGCTAGCCAGTGCTTGGTCTCGATTGTGTTACGTGGATTGCATGTGACAACACACCAAGAAGTGCTCCCACTTTGTACCCACAGGTAGATCTAGACAATRCAGTATATAATATTTATATATGTGTGTGTGCATGTGTATGTATATAAATTATAATATAATTTTATATTATATTATATTAATAATGGATAATAAAAAATATCATGTAGGTATTCAAAACTTGACTGGACATCATCCTGGGCAACTTGCTYTAGCTGCTCTGCTTGAGCAGGGAGTTGGATGRGATGATCTCCAGAGGTCCCTTGCAACCCCAGCTATTCTGTGATTCTRTGGTAGGTTTGAACATAAGGAGCTCAGTCTGTGGAGTGGACTAGTGCAGCACAGATTCCTTCCTATTCTCAGTACTTCTCATTCCAGCGGGGATATTGGCCTTACACAATTTTAATCTCTTTTGTAACAGTGATGTACTGTATATTATTTCCTATGGCATCAGAAGAATTTTGAGTCTTTCTGGATGTTTTTAATTCCACTAGAAGTTAAAACAAAATTAGCTTAGAAGACATAGGCACTGATTATTTATGCTATATTATTATTTGTATTTAGTGCTTGTTAAGGACTGACCATTATATAGAGACAAACACTGACCTGATGAACTTACAGTCTAAGTTAACTCATAGTACAAAATGCAGCTGGACATATACAGAAGTTTATGTGTACATGTAGAATATGTATAAATTCTAATGATATATTTTTTGAAAAAACTATAGTGAAAACTGGTAGATTCAAAGGAGTAAATATGGTATCCTGGAAAAGAGTCAGTGTGGCTTTGGTGAAGGTAAATCCTGCCTCACAGATTCTTGAAGTTCTTTAAAGGGGTGGGTAGACACATAGATAAATGTGATCCAGTTGAACCAACTTTGGCTTTCCAAAGACTTTTGACATATCAGCTTACCAAGAGCAKCTAAGGATGCTAAGCAGCCCTGAGATAAGAAGGAAGGTTTCATGGGTACATAATTAGTTCACAAGAAGGAAGCAGTGAGAAGGAATAAATGTTCTGTTCTCCTAGTGCTTTAGAAGTCACCAGTAAAGTCCCAGTGAATTTGTGCTTGAACCCACTGTTCAACTTACTTATAAGTGACTGGGAAAGCAGGATGGCTACTGAGGTGCAGAAGTCTGCTGTTGACATTGAGTGATTCAGGGCAATAACCTGCAAGAAAAAAGCAGAATTTCAGGAGACTGAGTAAGAGATGAAACTTAGCATAGGTGTAAATGAAAGATGGAGAAAAATGTAATCTTAACTTCAGATGTGAGTTGATGGCTTCTGAGGTTATTATTTCCGTGGAGCAAATTCTTAAAGTCTTTATGGGCATTTCCATGAAAATGTTAGCTCTGTTATCAGTAGCAGTCCACAAAAATCCCAAATTAGTTACTTAATTAACTACTCTTAGGAATTACTAGGAAAGCAATAGAGAGAAAAGCAAAGTACATCGTTTCCACTTGAACTGGAAAAGGGTCGGAGAGGGTGGTCAGCAAGGATTACATGAACCAAGGTGTCTTGGGTAAGAGGCTACTATGGAGGGGTAGGAAAGAGCCTCGAGTGACATGTGGATAGGGACTGACTGCTCATTGCTGCTGCCAGCAGAAAGACCAGGGGGCACCAAGAGAAACCAGAACATGGCAGGTTCAGAAAACACCAAAGCAGTTAATTTTTCACCCAGTCTATGATACCAGATAACTCTGGTTCATAGGACACTCTTGATGCTGAAAGTAGAGAAAATGAATTGAGTTTATGGAAGAGAAATCCACTGAAGGTTACCAAACACACCGAAACTACCCTGGCTCAAGATATGTCACTGCTGGAAATGGTTGGAGGCCAAGAGAGTATTCAGAAGTTAGGTCATACATACTTGCTCTGTTTTCATACTGTTTTCTAGGCCTAGGCTTTGGCCACAGCTGGAAATGAAATATTGGGCTAGACAAACCTTTTGTTTGACTCAGTACTGCTGCTCTTATGTTCTTGTGCACATATGCATTTCTATTAGAGCATATTTAAGAGTGGTAACTTCCTGTAGGATTCCATGCATAGAAGGGACCAATTGCCTATGTACCATGGATTTTAAAAATTAATACCAGCTTTATTTTGTTTAAGGTTTATAGTATCTTGATTATATTATTTTGTGTAAACCCATACAATATAGTATAAGTGAGTCTTCAGAATACCTGAAAATATAGTTATGGATAGTTATAGACATGTTCCCTGCTCCGAGGCTCTGTTGCTTATAAGGATGGAATTTACCAGTAAGATTTATTAGCAACACTATAGGTTTTACTTGGAGTCACTTGAGCAAAAATATTGACCTAATATCTTTATTCCACATTCTTGTGTTATTTTGTACACAGTTGCCAAACCTTATTCTTTGTTTCAATACTTCCACAGTGCCACTAAGTGCCACTTATCTTCAATAAAAAAATCTTCAACATAATCAAAACTGGAAATCTGGTATGCAATATAAGTTTACTATTTTGTCAGCTTTGGCTTTTTGAACCTTATCCTTTCAAATGCTTAGGCCCTGCTAAACCCTACMAAAACTGTAATTTCAGAATTTATCAGCTAAGCCAGCACGTAGGGGTAAGGTTTGTAAGTGCTTGGGGTTTAAATATGAATTTAGAAAATTCTGCTAAGTAACKGCTTACATCTTCAGGTATATACTGCCAAAGAACTGACCTTATGGTTTTACAATATTAAGGTCTTTGAACAACTAACATTTAAACCAATTAAGACAACCCAGAAACTTGACAGCAGTTTTTCCCTTATCAAATAGATTTACTGATGTTTTGCTTCTAACTCTGCACTTTYATCCAGAGGTCTGGCTTTATTTCTCTTCTTGCAGGATTTCAATCATAATCTTGCACATTTGATATATGATAAAAAATGCCCAACATGCAACTTTCTAAGGTGAAGTTTTCTTTACCTGCTTTTTAACTGCTAGGTGTTACAGATAAGATGATCTATCTGTCTTTGTTCAATTTCTCTGCATTTTATTTARCTTATTTTTCTCATGCATGAACAATTAGATCTAAAACCTGCTCATCTTAACTGGAGTCTTTCAGTTGACTCCTGAGGTTTGCATCAGGTCATAATGGCAAGTGTGTGGTGCTGAATATTCTTGTATAGCAAGCCAGATTTTTCTCTAATTTAACCACATCCCTTCCATAGAGATGCTGTGGATAAATTCACTTGTGGCATAAACAGCAGTATTGGTTTTATGAGAACTGTGTCTGATTGGAAGATGGATATAAAAGGTAAAGTAATGTAACCTGCGTCAGTTAAATGAGAATAGCAATACTGAAAGCATGAAAGAGAAGTATAACAGGGAAAACAATTTACAGGGATTTGTAAAAGTACCTAAATGTTATATTATGCTTATCAATACTTCTTATATTCATAATAATTTTATAAAAATAAGAAGAAGAGCAGGACTTATGATCTTCCACTCTTATGATCTCCCACTCTTCCTGTCCCTGGCACATCAAAAAGCATGGTATAATTAGCCAGAGATAAAAGGTAAATTTGGTTATTGAAGAGCATGGGTTACTGAGCACCTACAAAAAGTACATGAACTCCAAATCTGGGTGGAAAAAGCATTGCATCTCAAAAAAAAAAAAACAATGTCTACTCTAGGGTAAGTAATTTTATTCTTTCCATTTGCTAATATATTTCATTTTATGCTTTTTAAATTTTTTTCTCTCTTCAGTTTTTTATTCTGTATCTCTATGGACTTCTCTGGTTTGCATAGGTGTCATTGGTGACTTGGATTCTGGTCCCAGACCACCTTTTCCCAGTTGGGAAGACTTCAAAWTTTGATGCGACTCTGATGCAGTGATCTCTAAAGCCAGATCAGCAACAAGAACTGAAATAATGAAACTGAGGTAAGATATTTGCTGGGCATGTTCCTTGGCCTGACAGCTTGCTCTGACGTTTAGCTCTTACAGGTAGTTGCTGCTCTCTGATTTCCAAGTATCTCCTTTCACCTACGGAACTGTTCTAGCAAATTTTGGGGTTACTTTTATGTTCTAACTTAGGGTCTCCTTATCTATATTATAAATTYAAGAGAGTTATGGAAATGCTAAAGATGTGAGATGATTCAGAATATTAGTCAAGAATTATTTCCTGGAAATTTCTATTTTTCTCCTGAATCTGATGTCTTCTTATGACATGACTGACCTCCTTTCAGACTTCCTTTCAGTTCAAAATATGTTTTGGGGCTTCTTTTGGCAGCCTCAGAGAGAAACGTGGTTGCTGAGGAGCATAAATGATGTGAATCTGTAATGCTTAATGTTCYATTACCACATTTGCCATTTAGTTTTGCTTTTAGATTTATGCACATTATTAATGTATACTTAGAAATCCATTGTGATAGGGACTTTTTACAGCAACTCAGTCAACTTGGGCTGAGGGAAGARGATATATTATCAGGATTATTTTTAGAAATACGATGTGTTAAAACCTATTTTTAGAATTTTTCTATTATAATTCTTTTCTAAAATCTTTTCCTGAATCTTAAGAAGCCTGAAATACRTCAAGCATTTTTGACAATTTATGAATGATCTTTGTTTATATAATGTTAATCTTTTTAAAGACAAAAGATTAGGTCAGATAATATTTTTGATAGATAAAATATCATAAAAAATGGACAATTTATATGAGAAGTAAAATTTTGAAATAGAAGTTATATAGTTTCTTTTTTGGAATAGCTTCTATAGTGTAAGTGATGAGGGAGACTGGGAGGGACACAGAGATGCCTACTGCTGAGTTGCTATTGTTACTGATCCATGTTGTCCTTTCCAAATTTCTTATATTGTCTAGTGTGTTACCAGTATTATTTATTATACATGTGTAGGGAATTAGTTGTCCTGACTCCACAATGCAAGGAATAAGGGAGAGCAAATTTTTGATTTTGCATRTTATTTTATTTTGGTGTTAGGACGTTTTCATTAACTTCCCTGTTATCACCCTGGTAGTATGATCTTACCTCTGCTGAGACAAACAATCAGCTTTCCTCCGCCACTATCCCAGACGAAAAAGACTGTACTGAATTTCAGTAGCTGGAGGCTCTGCTCAGTTCGTGGTGATTTTTTCTGCCAGAACCGGTTTCATTGCCGTGGTCTAAAGGACCCATCTATTTGTTTTTAATCTCCAGAGGATCCTTTCAATTAACTTACAGTTTTGGCCTGTTGTAGCATGTAGCCTTAACTAAACACTGTAGAGAGCAACCTCACTTTTCGTAATGACTTTTAAAAATATAAATGACAAGACAGATTATAGAGAATTTCTGAGAAACACAAAGAAATACTATAACATTTTGCTTTCTCTCAAAATGTAGAACTGTGAACTTGGCAGGAACTTACTGAGCAGTCATTTAACATCTGGATAGTAACTGGATTTTTCCAGACTAGATTACATGATTTAGCCTTYCTGGGCTGTGGCGCTTCATCACTGGAGTGCAGAAACTGCCAAAGATGTGGATTGTAGTTGCTGAGCTGAGTGCCATTTGGCGGTGCATGGTGTTACTGACACTACGTGTGGAAGCTTCTTGTAAGCTGGTAGAAAGCTGGGGAAAATTCAGGCATAGAGTCCTTCACAAATCTGTCATCCATCCTATTCACCTATGTTTATACATATTTATGTATATTTGGCCTCTGTATTCTGGGCCAACCAGTAACAGCGATGCTCATGAGATCTATGTTTAACGCTTTTCATAGTACAAAAAGGAAGCACTGCAACAAAGTAAGGACATTATTCATGATGGATGAGCCCAGTGAAGAACATAATAAAATGTGACATGTAGGGGCATGGCTATGCAAACCCTTTAAATCAGCATAAGCTGTTGTTGCTGTTGATAGAAGCTGTTGTAGGTCCCTTAACCCTTGGCACTTATAATCTTTGTGCCAGCACAAGAGTTTGTGTAGCTGCATGGAAAGCTGGGCTGGGGACTTAATTCAAGTTGAAACTAATCCAACAGCAGCAAGAAGAGATGAGCTGTCTGGACTGGCTTGTTATTTGGCCTCACAGTTGCTTTTGCCAGCAAAAGAAGAGGTCAGTTTAGATGAAGGAGCAGCAGCAAAGGCAGATGGAACAATTTCTGGCTTATTTATCTTAAAGTAAAATTCTAGTGAACAGTCAAGCCCCCTACGGGAAGTCTTCCCAGTCTATTTCTGTAGTTCAGTCTTTTCTCCAAATAGCAGAATCCTGACACTTTTAGTCCCTCCTCATAAAATAAGTGGATAATACATTTTGATGTTTACTAGTTCTAATTTCTTTTCTAATATGTTGCCAAGTCTCTAGTCCTATTCCCTTTTAGGACCCATAAGATTTATTCTCTTTAATATTGTTGAAAAATAAAAATAATTGTAAAGAGATTTGGTGAACACTGAATATTATATACCTTTGGAAGTAGCAAAACAATATTTAGCAGGGCAGGCTCTTTTCAGTGTCTAAATATGTTGTGGAGTTCCCAAYAGCTGAGTGGTTTCTTTCCACGAAGTTGCAATTTTAGTTAGGCAGATTATGACATCTGGTCATGAGTTTACAAAAAGGATTTTCTGTGGTAGATGAAAACTGCAATCTGTCTCGTACAGAGTAAATGGTGAAAAAAGTCCCAGGACTGGGATTATGCTTATGTATTTCAGAACATATGCATGATTTGCTGAGAATTTCTCTGGTCCTTTTTTTATTTACTTTGCCTATGCGGCTAAGTTTGACATGCTATGTATCTTGTAAACTGTAAAAAGAGATAGTCCTATTTTCTGTTAGTAATAGTAATAAACATTTAACTATTACTCTGCATGTTTATACCACTTTGTGGGAAAATGCTATTATTTTAAGACAACTTAATTATTTTGAAATAACACTGAAACTGAATAAAAATTCACCTTTACTTAATGAATCCAAAATATGTAAATTGAGGTCAAGAAGTCAGGTGTCTGTCCAGGAGACATGTTGGGAGCTCATTAGTTCCCAGATTAGAGCCCATGAGAACGCTTGATCTCACACAGACCTCAGCAAGTTCTGCTCTAGCTTCATCTTGTAGCCCCGTGGTTTCAGCACATAACTGGGTGTTGTAATTAGAAAAATTTCCAGCAGATGGTGTTGCGCGATACCTAATGGACCGATGCCCAGGCGGAGAGAGGGAAAAAAAGCCCACGTTGTTTCATTTTGCGAGGTTCTCGTGAAAGCATTACTCATAAGAAAATGGACATATAATTGGAGCAGCGACCRAAATCATTGCTGAAGTGACATAAGAACTTTTCTTCCTTAGAGCTGGTACAGTATTTTATAAGGAAACAKCTTTCTTCAGTTTTCTCTGGTTCTTGCCTGACAATGCTATCAAAACATGTATTTTAAAGATACTTACACATATAAGGACATAAAAATCTTTATTGAAGATTACATCTCATGTCTAACAGCTATAGTAATATACTGGTACTTTACTAGAAGACAGTTTCTTTCCAAAAATTGTGGTTCATACGTATCGGCATAAATTTCTCATCTGGTCTTAGCCACTTAAGTATGATAATTTGTGCTTCGTAAATCCTGATCATGTTATATTTAAGTACAAATACTATACCCATGGCAGAAATCAATGCTGTTCTGAAGGAAGTCCTGTGTAGTATGATCTTGGTATAAAGGCTGCATTTTGCACTTGCCTTAGCCCTTGATAGATTCAACATAGTGACCAATGTGGGATATACTACAATACTCTAATAAGCGCTTGAATGAAAAAAGAAAAGCTTTTGGTTTCATAGTCTGATGCAGATGAAAGAATGCTCTCCAGATTACTATTGGAAAGGAACCATTCACTGATAGTCCAAATGCTGTAAATATAACCTATTTCCCGAGTTGCACGTAGAAGTCACCTCTAATGTAGATTAGGATACATATCTGATCTGAGCTTCAGATTGTACTTCCTAGCACTCCAAACTTCCTTATTTTGGAATTATTTTGCTCTTGTTTTTGAAGAACTTTGAGTTGAAACACTCTTCCTGATTTTAGCTATCCAGAGCCTTGCACCTGGGTAAGACTTCATTCTCTGATTAATCTAGATGCTGTGTTAGGCTACCCAAGGGTGCCTTTGGAAAGCAGCTGCCACTCAGGCTTTGGCAACTGCAATGCTGGAGAGGGAACGAAGCTGCATTCCCAGGGAAAGTGGTCTGTGGACAACCTTGTTTATGGCTTTATAACAAACTTTGAATAGTACCTGGTTGAAAACACTGTCATTTTCCTTTAAAAAAGAATCAAGAAAATTGGCTGAGGGATATTGTATACTGTWCGCCCTTCCAAATTTTCAGTCGCACACATTCATTCATGTCCTTATGCTTCAAATACACAATGATTTAACACACCTGCACTTTGAAAAATCAGACCTAGGTAACTTTATATATCCCATTAAAAGCCAGGTTGTAGAAAGGTTCAATATGTTGAATTGTCCACCATTTCATTTTTTAAATAAAGATCTCATAGCTGAATAGTAAGAGCTGGAATATTTTGTGGTCTCTTGGCAATAAGAAGACTACAAACTTGTAAGTTCATGGATCATTTTTTTGTTTCAAAAAAGTGTGGGGTGTCAGTCTTAGACCTGAATGTTCTTAAAACTGACTTCGCAAAATCTGCTTCTTTTCCAGCGGAAATTCATCATTCTTGTGTCATTCTTCTGATTCCCCCAAATTTTTTCTTGCTTTGAGGCTTATCTTTGCCACTGTATGCCACTGATTTTCCAAGACATTGGCCTCCCACCGATTTTTCTCCTGAGGAGAGACATTTTCATTTCATAATAATCCTCTTCGACCTTTTATCAACTCCTATTGCTACATGGTCCAACTTTCTTTGTTTCTATGTCCACTTTTCATGGACATTTTGTGGGTGATTCTTTTTCCTATTGTTTTTSAGCACACACATAAAAGAAGGAAAGATTCTAACACTTAGAGGCTTATCAATATCCCACAAAAATACTGGCATCTGGCAGCATTCTATGTGGTTTTGGCTTGTCAGCTCCCTCCCACCCTACAAAGTAAAAAGGCTACAAAGATTTTCCTGTATATCTATATCTGAGTGTTGCTGCCTCCTGAAGCTTAATTTTCTCTTGACTAAAATGTGACCCTCACTTACTATTACACATGAGAAAAGGTTGCCATAAATTAAGCATTTGTYTCATTTATATCCCAAGCACATCACAATATCCATCTTCTTTCCACCCTAACTCTAAATTTTTATGAGGTTTCCTTTTTTAATATGAAAAAAATAGGAATTAAGTATGAAATCTCACAAAGCTACATTAATTTTTGAAGTAAATCTATTGGTTTAAGTTAAGCTGAAATAACTGTTCAGTTTAGTCTATTTCCCTCAAATGTTGTCCAGCTGGGACAATCACCACAGAAACATAATTATTCACACTCCTGGCAGCACCTCTTTACTTTCAGCACTCTCACATTCCCTCGACTTTTTTCTTTACAACACATTTTTGGCTTCCTCTGACTATTTTATTCCTGACCACTAGGCATCAGCATTGCTCTCACTGTATAATATTTCGTAGCTAAGAAATGCTGCTGTTTAACTTCAGCGTCAACAAGGGACTGATTCACTGTTGGAGCGTGAGGCTTCGGTGTGTGTTTCTGTAACAAATGATCTTGAACACTGTCAGACCAAAGTTTTAAAGAAAACTCAAGATGAGTAATTAGCTGGTGTCTGCTATATGTGCATATATGTACTACGTGTATATTTATATGGCCTGTGAAAGGAACAGTAGTATATAGTGCTTTGAAAGCGGGAAATTTCCAAAAGCTCAAAAACCAAACATTAGCGAATCAAAGTGGAGAGGGGATTTGAACAGAACAGTGAGAATAAGAACATTCATTTTATTAAATGTCACAATCTTGTGATCAAAAAAGAAGCTTCTCCTGAGGACTGTGAAAGATAATAAAATAAGAATTAAGGAACATGGAGAAAAATTAGGGATCATTTCTGGAAAGACAAAACACAAAAAGAGCAAATCTGGAAAGACCAGAAGGACTTCTAGTTACCCTAAGTGTCTTATGATAGCACCGGAGCACTTCAGGTACAATTGATTGAATGTTTAAATTTAATCTAGAAAAAGCAGAAATGCTTATTATATATTTCTGTTCTTGTTGGGAAGAATCTATTTGATAGGAATCACATCCTATGTGATAATGAAGAAATATTTTTCGTTCTCGGAGTAATTAGGAGGATTGCTAAAAAATGACTAGTAAATTTTTAAAAATAAATACTAAAATATGGGCAKATATCTTGTATCCATTGAAGTGATTACTCTATCGCTCTTCGGACAACTAGTTTTGACTGGTCAAATGCTAGGATACCAACAAAGGATGCTGAAAAAATAYAAAGAGTAACTCAGCTGCTTGGTAATTTAGATAAACTTCTTTTTATATACTTTTGTTATAGCTGTATTTAAAGCCATGGAGAGGATGCAGGGCATTTTTACGTGTTGGTGCACAGCAACCTGGAAAATAGCAAACTGGAAACGGTGTGGCTTTATAATGGATAGCTAACTCAACATAGAGATACCTACTGAGAAAGCAGCCAGAATTGCTATTATTAATCTGTGGAAGTACGAAACAGGAATATCAGGGAAGACCTGAATTAAAGAATAATATTGAAAATTTGGGAAGAGTCAAAGAAAAGATGCAGGAATGATTAAAGGACTAGGACAACATACATTAAGAAACTCGAAGAGACTTTTTATGTTAATAATCAAAAACGTCGAGTATGATATGATCACAGCCTACAGATATTTATACAAGGAACAGGTCCTAGAGTCTGAGGCAGTTGTCTGACTCAAATTGGCTCCCTGCAGAGCCAGTTTTGGTAGCTCTGCATTGGTAGCACAGTTAATCTGAACCTGGACCTGGAAATTTGAAATGTAAAATACTTTCTTTGTAATTCTTTCCTGAATGAAAAAAGCTTTACTTTCAAAAAATGCGCGTGATTATTGTTTTACTAGATTTATCCACTAAGCACACAAAGTAGACACTGTTACATTCTCAAGCATGTTGTATGTTTACCATTAAATTCGTTTTACTGTTCTTTTCTTTAAATTTGCTCTTACATAGTAGCTGTTTATGTTAACATTTTTTATATTCATTCCACTGTTATTCAAATATATTAAAGTACAAGTTTTTGTATAATAGCATATTTAACAACTTTAAGAAATATTTCACTGAGAAATATTGACCTTATATGACAGTTCTCTTCTGTCATATCAATTCATTTTTAGTAACTTGGACCTAGTGTTTTTTTTGTTTAAAATGGGGTAATACTTCTAAGTGAAGGAACACTTAAAATATCTGACTTGTATGCATAGGCAGGATAATGCCAGCATCTTAAAACTGATCAAGGACAAGCATCATTCCTTGCTAAATACACAGCCGTGAAATTCATTTTATTTGGAAAGAACCACAAAGCTTGAATGCAGAGTGGATCATTTTGAAGTGTTCAAGGTAACCATATTTAGGAGAAAATCATGAAATGTGGAACATTTAACCTTAGTAAGCTAAAGCTCACTAATGAGGTCTTCTATAGGAATTAACATAGGAACCTGTACTTTCAACTCAACGCACCCTCCAGACTGATGTAACATGTTCTACCTCTGAAAGATGGTAGCTATGTTAGCACAGCCCTGGGCTTGAGTGCATATATTCCCTGTGGTCTAATGTCATTATGTGGCTTCTGGACTGGAGTTGCATGCAGCTGGCTTGAAGCATGGGCAGAGCAAACACAATTGCATCCATCCAAATAGACCTGCCTTAYGGTACTAAAGAAAGGAGGTACCGGAACAGCCTTCCAATAGCAGCAGGAGTGGCCAAAAAACTCCAAACTTCTGAATTTGCTCTGTTGAGTATGAAATTTGTTGGGTTCATGGCTGTAATTATATGATATTATTTTGTGATATGCAGGAGACGACTGTTCTTGATGAAGGAAGAGTTCACCTGTCTTATGTCCTACAGAATATGTCCCTATGATTTAGCTTCACAGCAGCTTATCAGTGATGTGCAGATCTCCAAGTAGATACAGTTACACACTTAATTAAATGAAATAGGTGTTATTTTGTTTCTGTATTATGGAACAAACAGTAGCCGAGTGTTTATGTGTGTGAAAGAAACTGAATTTTGTAGCAGACATAKGCCTTGAGCTGTTCTCTTTCTCAGATGCACATTAAATTTGCCTGGTCCAGCTACTGCTGTAGTAGCCTTAAGAGTCAAAACACAAAATTACTTCAACTGAAAATTCTTGCAGACACAATGATCTTTCCTAGGGTTGGTTCTATATGCCAATTCCATGGCCTGCAAAAGGTGTCTTGGATTGCCCTCTCTCTAAATGGTATTTGAAAGTCCCTCTCCATTCTTCATTCAAAAGCAAGAATATGAAATACTTTCCACTTCTCCCCTAGATTTGCTCTTAGTTTTGGGAGAAAACTGATTGACTGGAAGGGAGGGGAGCTTTTCTCACTCTGCATTTCTGAGCTTCTGATGGTGGCGCCTTAAAAAGARCACAGAGTTACCTTAGGAATATTTTTCTCTTTCCATGTAGCTTCCCGTGATACCTCCAAAGTCTTTGTTTTTATCCTTCTCTTTGGGGAGGAGGGATTGCCATGGCTTCAACCTGCATTAATTTGCTTTTGTTCTAAAAGCCCATACATATTACAAGAAAGATAAAGTCATTTGAGGGGAATAACACCAGGGAAATTATCAGATTGGGTTGTCATCTTGTTGCAATGTAATACGGTTTTGTTTAGTTAAGCAGCAGATGTATCATGAAATTAGACTCCATAAATCATTTATCAGATCATTTTTAATATTATTCCATATCTGTCTAATCTTTATAGGGAGATTTTCTTCCTAATCCTTGGTCCAATTTGATTTAAAACAAAAATATGTCTGGATTTTGCAGGACAGAAGCCCTAAAAAATTAAATTTTTATGGCTTCTGGACTTAAAAAGAATTGAATCAGGCACCTTATGAGTACATCAGTCCTTCCTCTGCAGATTTCCTTAAATTGACCCATATTACTGTGTAATTTCCAGTTACTGCTGTTTGGTTGGAAAAGAGTAGATCACAGGAAAAACAATATGGATATAATGATTAAGATATAAAATTTTATTGTAACATAATTGTGAAATTTTAATTACATTAAAATTGATAGGTTTAGCAAATGCACACAGTGAAAAATATTATATTATATTCACAAACTTTTTAGCATCTACCCCTTTCTTTCATACTATACTCATTTTCCCACTGCCCCTCTTGGTCCTCAAATCAATGGCTTCTGTAAGGGTGAGTACAGTGAGCTGTCAGCATCCTGAGTCTGTCCTGGAGAGGAGTACAATGCTGGTGGTTTCTTCTTGCTCACTTTAGAATCTGCTTGGGATCATTTTTGTACATTTGTTAACACGCAGTACATCTTGCTCTTTCTTCTTTGTTTCACAAGTCCGCGTTGCGTTAGAATTTGCTGTCTATGATGTGTTTTGTGAGCGGTGGATGCTTGTTCTTTGTTCTCTTTGTTGCCTCTAAAATCAGTTTTGCTGCACTCCCAAGGCTGCATTCCTCTGACGACCAGTAATTGTTCGTGTGAGTTGTTTATAGCCCTGGAGCCTCCAGTGTCATCCTGTACTTTCAGGGGCCCTGCTGTCATCCCATACCTACATGCCTCTGGGCTGCATTTTTATTCTGCAGTCCAGTAAAGACAGCTCATTCTGCATAGAGTATCTACTTGTCGTTACTGTCTGTTAATTAGGAGACGTGTGTGTGTGTGTGTGTGTGTGTGTGTGTGTTATATCACACACTTGCACTCAGCAAAGGCTAAAACAAAGTAGGTAATAGTTACCTGATCATTAGATAATTGCTGCTAAGCAAGTTGAAACGCAGCTCTAGGCAGGCCAGGATAAGTCCAGACAGAGCCTGACCAGTCTGAATGCCTGTGTGTTTAGCTTCACCAAAAGGCTGTTACAAGCAATAGCAACGCTGTATTTACGGCGCTGCAAGACTGCCTCTGTAGGTTGGTCACCGCCATGTGAAGTCTAGCAAGCCTGCTGGAGAAGCTACCTCAATAGGCCGTGTGGTCACAAGTCATCTGCACCCTTCACAACCTCCATTAGTTTAATGACATAGATATTTCTTTGGGTGTTACACCTACACTCTACAAATGCCTTTCACATTTTAGAGGAAAAAGTATGAACTATGGCTAATAGGAGTTGTGGGAGGTGCCAGGATACTGCTTCTGCATTTGTTTTGTCACTGCTAGATTAAGTTCAATTTTCAATATTTTTACTTACTTTATATATTACTGAAAGACCAATAGGTCCCAATTAAAAAGGGTAATTCACTTCTATATCAGTAAAAAAAAACACAATTTCTTTTAAATGTTTCAGAGCAGAGTAGGAAGTTTATTAACAAGTCTAATATCTTTCTTTCATTTTTCAACAGGAGATTCACAATGTTCTTTTTATGGCCAGCAGAAAAAACAGACTCTCTTGTTCACTACTCCCTCTGAAGATATTACAGATTGTTGTTAGTAAAAGGTAACAACCAAATATTAAAGAAGGATAATTTTTTCTTGCAACTGTAGGGAGAATTTTTTAATAACTAAGTGCAAATGTAGCATGTTTTAATAGCTCGGGAAATCATTGTTTTGCAGAATTGTTGCTGTATTTGTTTGCCTTTCTATATCTCCATTATATAGCTAGTGTTGTTAGGGGTTTGCACTGGGACAGCTTCAAGTGAATTCTAGTTTTCTGAGTTCAGTGGAGTTACTAAAAGAAAAGAAAGATTAGAAAGAAAGGAAAGATAAGAAGAAAAGAAAGCAAATGAGCAAAGTTTTGCAGACTATAATCTCAGTTGTGAGGTAGTCATTCTCAGTATCGTCACCCCTCTCTTCATGTAAATGCTCTGAATATGAGAGGTGGATTTTTAGAAGAGCCTGTGATCTTGATACCAAGGTGGTTCTAGGCACCTGTTTGTTTAACTGTTGGGTACCTTCTGCTAAGCCCACAGTACGATACCGAAGACCTCTACAAAGAATGATTTGAATTAAGTACCTAAAAATGACTAGAGGGCTCAGGGCAACAGGGAATACCAAGGAGAGAAGTGTGGTGAATTTACTACTCCTTTCGGCTCTGTCAGTGAATTACCTGTTATTTTAATGAGCCCAGGACCTGGTGCACATCTGATCAATGTGTGGACTTTTAAAGTTGTGGTCTTTGTGTTTTACAATACATCTAAAGTTTTTACAGGTATTAGAACTATTTCATGGTCCTCAGTGAACATATGGAATGGATATTCTCTTTCCTTCTGTGTCTCCCTTTTCCCCTCAACATTTAACTGTTGCATTGTGGCTTGCTATTGTGGAGGACTGGGTTCTGTGATCTAGGTGAGCCATCCAGTCATGCAGTCTAAACTATCCTGTGAGCTGTGGCTTGGATGCTCTCTTAGACAGCAGGAGATACAAGTTTAAGTCTTCTTAGGTTGAGAAGAACTCCTTCATTTCCCTGTTCGTGCTTGCACATAAAGCAACCTCTGAGTAGCTCTATGAAAGCAGGATGTAGGTGTTTGCTCATAAGTCCAGAAGCAAAAATATAGCACTCAGGAGAAATGTAGGCACAGGGCTATATCTTGATACTTAGACTGGAAGCACTCACTGAAAATTGGAAGTAGATGTAACATATCAGTAGTTAATCATCAGAGGTTTGTTAAGTAAGGAGACTCTTTAAAGACTGCAAAGATGATTGATGTTAACTCAAGAGCCAGCTAGGAAGCAGTGAAGAATTACAGGGTCAAAACTTATGGCTAAGATTTCATATTTTGATTAAAGTTGATTAAAGGTTGATTAAAGAGCCCAGAGGATGTAAAAGGGCAAGCATCTTCTACATACATGAAAGTTCTGGGTATTCAGAGAAACCTCAGAATATACTGCTGCTATTTTCATTCTAATACTGTTCTTGATTTAATTTGTTATAATAAATATTTATTCCTTAAAACAGAATAGTGTAGAAGTCTGCAGGTGTCAGGTGAGTTCCTATACTTTTCAGAGGTAAGCAGACCAATTCCTTAGCTCATGTGGGATTTATATGAATAAAACAAAAGAAAGCTAGCCTGTCTAACTTTTATTATGATGTTCTTTCAAAAATATAACAGAATGAATCATATCAGACTTCCAACTATTGTTTCAATCACTATTACTTTAGAACCTATTAAACTTTCAGAGACTTCTTTTTSAGCTGCTCACAAAATGACATTTGCTTGGAGACGAAGACCTCAGGTAGGATGTCCATTATGTTTTTCCAGAAGTCAGTGTGGAGGAAGAGATGACTGCTTCCTGCCAGATCTGTGGCAAAGCATTTGCAGTGTAATGTCAGTTGGTTATTTGCAATGTAATGTCAATTCGTTACCTCCCCACCGCATCTCAGGACAGCTAGAGATCCTCCTCTGCCTGTGCCTGGGCTTATGCTCGCTTTCTATTTGGTGCCAACCTCAGAAAAGTGACTGAGGTAGTACCTCTCAGTCCTGCTTCTTACAGATCTGCTTTCTATGGCAAAGATTGGCAGTTTTCTAAAACTTTGTATCAATCAGAGGAAAAAAAAATCTCTCTATATTTTATTCACAGGTGTTGTCATTCAATAAGCACTGAGCATTCAGTGAATCACACAAGCCCTTGCAGAGAGATCCTTTTTGCAGAACTCCCTGCTTCTTGCTGATCTGCTAGTTCTTGGGACTACTGACATCCCAAATGTGTACCAAAAATGGCCTTTCATCTTCTGAAAAGACATGTGGAACTTAAATGCAAAAATGAGTTTTGTGCAATTTTTAGATGCGGAACACAAACACCAGTCAGAAAGTGTCATATCTTAAAAATTTCTAGGAGAATATTAGCTTGACTCTCTTGCATGATGATTTGATTTGTTTATGTGGGAAGTTAGTCTAGGCTACTATTGCCAAAATAATGGCCCTTTATTATAATGATTGCTTTCTATTTGTTTATTTATTCATTTATGTAGAACTGATGTTGTATATGTGGCATGATACTGAGAAAGTCTAAGAAATAACATTAATTGGGTGGTACTTGATCATATTTTAGCGTGGTATGGAAGCATACTAAAATTACCAATAAAATGTTAGCAAACAATGAACAAATGCAGAATTTCTGAAAAGAAAGATTTGACTTCAGAACTCACGTGGTTCTTTGGAATTAATCAGGCTAATGTTTTTACTCAAATATCCTCATCCTATCCTCATGCTCAAGCTTCATTATTACACAGAAAATATAAGGACATCATGGATAGCTCATATCAGAATTTATTTTATTAGAAGTGAATTTTAAAAGTCACAGAAAATGATTCATTTCCTAAATTAATTAATGTATCACTTGTTAACTTGTCATTAAACCCTTGTTAATTTGATCTAGTGACAAAGTTAATTAAGAAGATATATGTGCTGCTAAAATTAATGAATATTTTAAGCACTTTGTTCCTTTAATGTCTTCCTCAATTGATTTAATAGACAACTGCAGTATCATGTCATTCTCTCCTGGACAGAGAAGCCTTCAGTGACCTGCAACAGAACAGTGATGAGGCACTGCATGCAGATCTAATAGGAGGCAACCATTCTTGGACATGACAGCTGTGTTGGAAAGCTGAAGGGTAAGGGCAGAACTTTTGAGTCAGAGCAGATTTTTCTCATAATGGGTACATTGCTGAAGCCAGAGATTAATAATGAGTTGGAATTATCAGTTGCTGTCTTAAATACAACTATGAAACTGTGGAAATAGTAAATGGCTTATCTTCCTACTTACCTACTTAAAATGTTCTTACTGCTGGGTTGGCTTTGTTACTACCAATACTTTCAACAGGCGTGTTTTCATACTGGAAGATATTTATTGTGACATCTGGTTTTCTGCTCTCTGTAGCTTGAAGGTGGTGTCCTGAAAAAACTCACAGTGAGGCGAAAAAAGGGATTTAAATGCTGGCAGTTGTCTCTTCTGTGTTATAAGAGGTTCTTCGGTGTCCATTCTGATGGTATTTGATTGCTTCATAAAATATTTCTTTTACCAGTCAAATTGTACAGTCTATTTGGGGATTTTTTAGTTGTCAAAGTAGGTGGTGAATTTACTCTGATTGATCATCTTCATATGATTATTTTCATAAGAATTTAAACTTTTTTTAAGCATAAAAAAGTGTGTGAATAGCAAAACTCTTACATCAGGTTCTGTAGTGTCATATAGAAATATATATAGAAACAGTGCTACTATTAAAGCAAAGAGACTTTACCTGTATTACATTCTTGTGATCATTTAAAAACACATTCCATTATTTATTCCCCTTTTATCCTTCTTTGCTTATTCTTCTCCCTGAAAATTGAAAAAAAAAAGGGGGCCATGCAATCCCTCCTCCCTTAGTCTTACAGGTATGACTTATTGCTTCCTGAACCATTTTTTAAAAGACTGGATATTATTTTGAGCCTGAAGGTCAAACTGTAGATGTTCTTCACAATATTTTATGTACCTAGAATACCTGAGAGATTATTTCTACACTGTATGCTTTCCATCTTGATGGTATCTTTACACTTCAGTCCAAATGTCTTCATGAACATTGGCTGTAATACCTTTTATATGGTGGAGTTATTACCATGATTTTGTACGTATGTGTGCATGTACAGCACAGTGGTGGTGTGAGAGAACGTTATAATCCAAAACAGGAATATATAGGTTGATCATTATCAAGATAATAATAACAAGCTAGCTGTTACACTTAGAAAAATAGAGAAACTGACCTTGTAAAGCAATAAGAAGGTACAAAAAGGAAGGATATCCTCATGACTGTAAGAAAATGAAATGCTGAGTGGGACCTGAAGTCACWGTGTTGTCTGCGTCATACGACTGAGACAAGGAAATATCTGGCAAATTAGGATAACTTGACCCTTTTTGCTGTGTCTCACCAGATAGACCTAGAAGTTATAGTCAGAGATGTAGCTACTTTGCTCTAAATCAAGAAATCAGGAAAAAGGCTGACAAAGCCAACACCCAGCCCAACTTTGACTTTCATGCCTTGCCCTCTCTTCTGACAGTGTTCAGACTCATGGGCTCTTCAGTTCTGGAAGAATCTTTCTTTAAAGTCCAGAACTATTTAGTCAGATCACATATCTCTGACTCCTCACATCTATGTGCTCCCTTTTAGCAGGAACTTTTTGCATACTGCAATAAAACATTAACCTACAGAGGAATGTTCTGGACTGTCTCCCAACTCTCCTCTCTTCCAGCTAGAAATTACATCAGGAGTGCAGCAGAAGATGGAATAAAATAAATCTATTCTTCCTATTGTTGATATTTTTTAGATAGGTCTTTTATATGATCTTTTATAAAAGGCTGCATCAAAAAGCAACAAGATTGAATTAACTATCGGTGACCATGAGTTACATGTTTTGAATTGGTGTCTGGCACTACATTCTGCCYGGTTTAAATAATTCAGGTTTGTCCGTAATGTGCTTAGGGAAGGCAAGGCATTGGTGTAAAGGTCTTTAACTTTGAAACAATTTCTAATAAAGAGTCCAGAAAACATTAATAATGCTTCCCATGCAGCTTATATCTAACATTTACAAGCCTACCACAAAGTATGTTTTTCATATTTAGCTATGCCTTTTATTAGAAGGGAGATTTTTAATTGAGAATAAGACTATTAAGTGCAATTTAAACATTAATTGATGGGATTATTATTATGATTCTGAACTTGGTTTGGTACCATGGAAAGGCACCATTTATAAGCAAAAACAATGGTGTTTCTGCTGTGGTGTAGACATCACAGAGCTAAATGAGTTTGGTTCAAATGAAAGATAAGACTTAGGAAGATGTGTGATACTAAACCATGCTACTGGGAAGACTCTGGAGATGATAGAATTGTTGGAACTATGCAGTGATAACAAGGAAATTTCTGTGCATAATTCAGGAATATGATGAGTTATAAGCCTATAATGAGGAAAAAAACCTATTGCTTGACTATCAGATTAGAATTTAGTGGTTTGCACTACAARTATTTACAGCTCTGCCAGTTTCCCAAGTATCTTTTTGTCCCCCAAGTGCTAATAACAAAATAAAATCAAATTTTCCTGTTTCGTTTAAATCTGCTGGTGTCTGTGCTACAAGGAGAACCTTTACAGTTTCGAGCATGAGAGTAATCTGGATTCTGTGAGTGTGGAAAGGGGGAAACAAACAAGCCTAGTAGGCAGGGAGGGAGTCAGTGGTTTAGTGGGAACACAGACAAGTAAGGAATTCTTTAGTGGTGGGAAGGAAGCTTATTCCTGGAGATCCCACAGGAGCTGAGCTGGACTCAAAGCTGACTTGAGAAAAAGGATCTGATCTCTTGCAGGGGAGAGATCTATAAGCCCTTTTTATTTCTGTCTTGTCTACTCATTCAGTATCCTCTATTCTGAAAAGGTAATTTTTGCAGTTTATATCCTAGTAAAGCCTGATTTTGGAGTTTAAAGGGGTTTATAACCTTTTTTAAAGTACACTCTGTAATGAGAAGATTTGAGATGACCCGAAACTCCAGCTCAGATCTCTTACTGGCTTAAAGTTATCTTATACTTCCCATCATGAAAAGGATGAGCTCATTTCATCAATGACCTGGATGAGGGGACAGAGTGCCTCCTCAGCAAGTTTGCTGATGATACCAAGCTGGGAGGAGTGGCTGATACACCCGAGGGCTGTGCTGCCATTCAGAGAGACCTGGACAGGTGGGAGAGCTGGGTGGAGAGGAACCTCCTGAGGTTCAACAAAGGCAAGTGCAGAGTCCTGCATCTAAGGAGAAATAACCCKAKGCACCAGTACAGGCTGGGGGCTGACCTGCTGGAGAGCAGCTCTGCAGAGAAGGACCTGGGAGTGCTGGTGGATAACAAGTTGACCSTGAGCCAGCAATGTGCCCYTSTGGCCARGAAGGCCAATGGTCTCCTGGGGTGCATTGKGAAGAGTGTTGCCAGCAGGTCGAGGGAGGTGATCCTGCCCCTCTCCTCAGCCCTGGGGAGGCCTCATCTCRAGTACTGTGTCCAGTTSTGGGCTCCCCAGTACAAGAGAGACATGGAGCTACTGGAGGGAGTCCAGCGTAGRGCTACGAAGGTGATCAGAGGGCTGGAGCACCTGCCCTMTGAGGAAYGGCTGYGAGAGCTGGGCCTCTTCARCCTGRGGAAGAGAAGACTGAGGGGGGATCTTATCAATGTGTACRAGTACCTGWAGGGAGGGCGTGAAGGGGACAGGGCCAAACTCTTTTCAGTTGTCCSMTGTGACAGGACAAGAGGCAATGGGCAGAAATTGAACCACAGGAATTTCYGCCTGACCGTGAGGGGGAATTTCTTCMCTGYGAGAGTRACRGAGCACTGGACCAGGTTGYCCAGAGAGGTTGTGGAGTCTCCTTCTCTGGAGATCTTCGAGGCCCACCTGGATGCAACCCTGTCTACCATGGTCTAGGTGACCCTGCTGAGCAGGGGGGTTGRACTAGATGATCTCCAGAGGTCCCTTCCAACCTCACTGATTCTATGATTCTATGATTTAGAGACCAGTGGGAGGAACAAGCAAAGCTAAGAAAGTGTGCTGTCATGTTTTGTCTGCTGAAACCCTAGGTTCCTAACAACTCACACCYAACCTCCTTGAATAAGATCAATTACAGTACAATTAGTGATTGTTATTTTTACTAGATTGATGCTGAAATCCCAGAAAAGATTTTGTAGGAGCTTGTAGGCCTACTTAATTCTACATCTTTTTTTTTTTTTTTTGCCTAACATTTGGTATTGCTAAAATCAAAGTTATTTTAACCTCATTCCTCCTGAAAGTGCACAGCAAAATTAAGACGGTATGGTGCTCAGAAATATCACCTGGGTGAAAGTTCCCAACTGTTYGTGTATCTTTAAAACTTATTATCTRCTTTATACCTTTTCTATATATTTACTGGCTATGCTGTTTTTAACTTTACTAAGTCTAATTCTTATTTACCACATAAATCACTCACACGAAACTTGCATTGCTACATATGATTAAGTTCACTATGTTTATATTATTATGACAACTTGTGCTGAATTACTATAAACAAATTTCGCAAATAATCCAAGTGCTCTAACCTGGCAAAAATATCATGACTTTTATTTTTGTTTCTAGTTACAAATATGATCAGTATAACTTTATGGAGGATAATTAGTTTTAGTATTTTCARCCTTCCCACAGTTCGTATTAAGGCAGCTGTTAGTGAATTAGCAGATGACCATTTTAAAATACAAGTTTAATAGACGTTTAAATACAGATTTTTTTCTAGCGAATTAACTGTTAAATTAAGAATAAATTATTTATGAATGAAATTATTAATGAATTWCTTCATGTTAATATTGTAAAGATTTTATGGGCAGTAAAACAAAAGAGAAAGATGATTGAACATATGTATGCCTCTTACTGGTGACAGTTGGTAGCTATGCATATGTATTACAAGCCAAGAACTAACCACCTAAGACATTTACCAGATCATGTGCTTTCCTGAGCTTGTAGCATGGAAAAAGCGTAAGTTAGGGCTTGAACAGCAGCTCTTTCTTGARAAGTCACTTTAATCTTTTTTTCCAAAAGGAATGATTCTTTATATTTGCCTCAGCAGTCCATGAAGGTTATCCAATTGACTTGTGGTTTTGAGCCCTAATGTTTGTTCTCTGCATGGAAGTTGTAAAATGTGATATGTATGTTGAATGGTGCTGACCTCTGCGTGGTTAGTGTATGGAATAAATACTTTTAGTAGTGTCAGACACAGACAGAACAGTGAAGGGCCAAAGGGTTTCTGCTGGATGTCATTCTCTGAGAAACAATGGGTCAGCATATGCTAGTGGAATAAGCTATAGTTTTTAGGGACTCCCAGCTGAAACAAGTGAAAGAATAAGCAGGAAGCTAATTTCTGGAATTGGTAATTCCCAGCACAGTACCACTATTTCAGCTCTCCTGCTACTAGAGTTTGCAGGTTGGACTGAAAGGAGACACTGTGGGTGGCTTGATGACTTGCTTCACATCTTGCTCTCAGCTCATAACTTTCAAAGTGAGTCTATCTAGAGGCTTGTGCTGCCAAGCGACTAAAAACCAAGTGTGAATCATGTCTTMTGAATTCCTGCTGAACCAGTGTACATATCTTTTTGTATCTTTGAGGTTCCTTTTTCCTCCTCTGCTTTGTGGATAAATGACTGCTCATCTAAATAATGTAGGAAGGGAAATTATGAACCATCATACTTTGAAACAACTCTTTCCGTGTTTCCAGTTCATCTAGCATTAGCTTAGCCTAGCTCTCTAGGGAGCCATAATACTTTCCTAAACATAAGGCTTACTTAAAGTAATTGAAGTATCAGTTTAACATCTTAGATGTTCCTAAGCATCTTTAAATTTAAATGTATTATAGTTTTTGATCCTCGTTGACTTATGGCTTTCTCAGATTGTATCTTTAAATTCAGATTCTTTATGTTAGGTCTTATTTCAAAGCTGTACTGTATGAATTTCTATCTTTTCCCAGGAATCGCTGGACTATCTTGCTAGAGCAAATTGTTACCGTAATCTGGGTGAATCTGGCTTGCTTAAGCTAGCAACATCTGAAGTGGATCAGAGTTTGATTAGAAGTAAGTTGCTGAAGTTAYTGTAAATACATAGACATTGTAAAATGTGATGTGTTCTTATGACCTATGAGAGAAAGGTCTGGGATTGTGTCCCAGAATATCTGGACTATGTGAAAATACTCATAAAGTACCTGTAACTGGAAACAGAAATAATTTTTTTCCAACATAAGAAGTAAATATTTTTAAAAGATGAGTTACTACTTGTGTGGTTTTATGGGAGAACCCGCAGGAAACAGAAGAGGTTTGGAGAAGAGCTTGGTGTTATTAATACTGGCAGTCACAGTATTAGTAAAATGAAAATGGAAATCATAACAAATGAAATGCATGTAAATGTTGCCATTTCTGAGGAAACATTTTTAGAGCTAGAAAGCTCTACCTAGCCAACCTGGGTCTAGTGGGTCAGTAGATTTACTTGTGTAATCAGCCATGGTGGAGGAGACCTTGCAAGAGTCTATTTTAAAATTGTCTGAAATAAAGCTAYGAACAAAGGCATAACAAGAACGTAAACCCAGTGTTTGTACACTGGACGGGACTATCGTGGAATGACCAAGTGGGATTTGTTAAGACCTTAAAATAAATGGATGCCAGACTTAGTGAACAGTTGTCCTTTGCTGTGCACCAAGTTGTAGCCTTCTTTTTTTCCTAGGGYGTACATAGAGACACCAATTTTTCTTCTTTTAGGAAGAAAATTGATTTGGCTTTTTTTGTTTGTGCTGCACTTCAGCTGTATTAAGCACCAGAAACTTCAAATTGGAAGATGTAGTATCTAACCAAAGAGTCTACTTATCCCTCTKTAAAGATACTACTTTTCTGTTTTTCTTGCTTTTCATAATGAGTACCCCTCAGAATATAATGCAGCCCTGGTCTGTATTAATACAGTCTTTAGCAATTATCAGGAGTGGAGAAAAAAAGGATTTCATAAACTTAATAACAGAATTTTKCAAAACTTTAGGATAATGTCAGGAAACTTTGTTCTCTGCAGTGATATCAGTCCTGTAATTGGAGGGAACATTCATTTGTCTCTTGTGTAAGTGAAGAACCTATGAAAGAAAGATCTATGAAGTAGGTCCTGGTTCTCACAGGCTGCTTTCCCTTGGACTGTTCCATAGGATTAATCACTGTGAAAATAACAGACATAAAATTATAGAAGAGGTCAGAGGTGATTTAAAAAAAAGCATTAACAGTTCCTGGATGTCACGTATTTGTCATGTATTTCAAGAACTGAGCTCTATAATTGGCTTGAAGAATGGCAGAACAAGACACTGAACAACTGGTTTTGACGGCTATGGAACCCTGCTCCTGGTACACCTCCCAGAAACTTGACAGAGCCCAAATCACTTTCTAGTTACTCTTGGAAACAAAGAGCAGCTGAGTGTTACTGGTTTATTTGTGAGCGAAGCCTGATACCACTTTACCTTGCTTTTCTCTTTGTTTGCTGGTGTATGTAGTAAGAGTATGTGTGACTTGTTGTGTAGGTTAATGTAAACATGTCTTTCCACWGTTTGGTGGCTTCTTGTACTGCATGCATAGTTTGCAAGTTAATATTGTGTTTGGGAGTCCTTGAGTAAGGACAACGCATCTTCCAGCTCAGGGTAGGAGAGGTTTCCAATCTGTCACAGTGAATGTGAGCCTTACACCAGCCATGGAAGAGGGGCTGCTCCTTCACTGCAGCAGTCCAAACTCTGCCCCGAGTCATGGTCAATAGTGGTAGTGGTTTGATAAGGGATTATATAGCAAGCATAGCTCTCAAAATTGTATGTATCTTCTAAAGAAAAACCTATCTGTTTAATTTACTGCAAAATATTTTTTATGTCTCTTGGCTCACAACACTTCAGATTCAAAAAAGTTGAAGTACTGGATAAAAGAAACTGTCTTCGTGTTCATCTACTGTCAGCTCAAATGGTGATGTGAACTAAGTTTTGGTTTTGGAGGACCTTTCTGCCCTCATCTGTGATTCTGTTAAGGCCAGCAGTGTTTGTTTTTAAACCATTATATCTAGGAGGGAGGGAAGGAAGGAAAGGAAGGGAAGGGAAGGAAGGAAAGGAAAGGAAGAAGGGATTAAATTTGCAAGAGGAGAAAAGAACAAAAGCCCTGCCTCTGGAAAGACAGTAAACTAGAAATGCATTATTTAGTCTTAGGTAGAGACATCCAAGATTTTATTTTTATTGTAACTATACTTCAAAGGAGAACTAAATAATCTGCTTTTAAATTTGAAGAACATGGGTAAGGTGGAAATGGAATAAACCAAATATATCCCCTCTTTTTTTCTGGCTGACACTTATGGCTTCATAAGGAAATTACAACTTTTTATAAAAATCTGCTGTTATACAAAAGAAGTAGTATTGTAATCAGATTTTTTAAAAATAATCTAGAAATACTAGAAATCTGTGCTAAATGGCATGCTCCTATTTTATTGTTTATTTATGCTAGATGCAATTTTGGTTGGAGTATATATGTACGCATGTTTTTTGTTTGCTTTGCTGGTTTTTTTGAGCAAGCCATCTGTGGCTTATTTTTCCTCTTACCAGCAGCTTGAATTGGACTATAAAAATTCCCATCTTTGGCAGTTGTCTGCATGTATTTTCAAGGAAACAAGTAGGATATGGTCATAGTAAGGTAAAATACATTCTCATTTATCAKCAGTAAAAGAAACTGTGTGGGGTTCTTTTAATATATTTTGCTTATGCTGTTATTTTTAAAAAGCTTGTATGTATGTTCTGTATATGTATCCGAGATACCATACACATGCCTTTTTGAAATTATTCTTAATTTTTCAGATCTAGTGAATTCCTGAGGGTGTATTATATTGTGAAACATAATTCATGCTAGACAAGGATATGGGTAATATACTATCATATTTCATTTAAAGGATGGCATGCTTAAATCTGAATAGCCTCTTCTCGTCATTAAAGCTTCTTCCTAAAGTGTGTAAATACAAAAAATGTTAGCCTCTGAAAAGATCCAAAACAACATGGAAATGTATTTCTTCAATTAGTTAGCATTTTCAGCTAAGTGGCTCTGTGCYTTTATTACAGTACACAAAACAAACATAAGAGTAATAGATGAATATCAGCACATGCCAGAGGTTAATTAGAAGCTCACATGAACAACTGAGTTACATAATATATATGAGTTACATATATAGTTTACTTCACAGAGCCAGTATGAAGTTTGAGTTTTCACACAAAGGTTGATCGCAGGTGTTCAGGACACGTTAACTTTTGACGTGAGCAAGAGCAAGGTTACACTTGCTAACTTCCAAGAGAAGTTACTTTGGACAGCTAGAGGCTTATTTTGGAATGCTTTTTTTACTGTGATATATTGCATAGAATAAAAAGGTAGACAAAATGAGTATCAATCCATGGCACAGACTGCAAGCTCACTGCATTGCTTTTATGAGCTCCCTGTGAGTGATAGATCAGGTTGTGAGTGCCTGTCAGACTGGATGGCTCTCTGAGCATCCACCTGMTCACACACATCCATACACGTGTGTCTGCACATCTGTCCAGTCCATAATTAGTTCCCCCAAAGCAGGACAGTAGCTGCTGACAGAATATGGCTTTCACTTTGTGCGAGATCATTGCAGAGACTTAGGTAAGATTAAAAAATACTTTTTTTTTTTTTTTTTAGGCGTAAATTCAGTTATGAAGCCAATACCATGATTTGAAAGCATGTGCTGACATTATGTTTGCAAGTTGTCTGCACAATGACACCCTTTCTAAATTGCACTCTTCAAAAAATAAAAGAAAAATTGGCCTCCAGTGGCATGACTTGAGTCTCCAGGGCTTACATGCACATACATAAACATCTTTCCTGGGCTAGGAAGATACATGCAACTTCCAGTTTTCTCATATGCTCAGAAAGAATGAACTAAGCGGCTACAATGGAGACAGGAATTTTGTGATAAAAAAGGCTTTTTATGAAAGGCAGAACATACTGGGGGAAAGAGAAATTCAATTTTTGTCATTGTGAATCAGTTTTTAAAGGCTATTACCCCTTGAGGAAGGTGAGTAAAGTTCTTTTTGCAATGTGTTACCATTAACAGCTTATTTATTGTCACCTTATGTAATGATAAGAGCACTACTGAGGCTGGGAATACAGATTATTTCTCCCATGTTCCCCAGTTTTAGACTGCTGAGCTGCAGTTTCAGTCTTTTTATTTAAACCCATCGTGAGAGCCAGGCCGAAAGAAAARTCACATTTGAGATACTCAGATGTGCCCCCAAAGATAACACTACCACTGACGAGTGAACTAAATAAAGCCAAATTATTTTTTTYCCACTGAGCCCATTCAAGAGGTACTTGAGGCAGACTTAAGGAGTCTAATTCTCTTGCAAGGTACTTCTAGATGTAGAAGATGTCTCTTGAGAATTGCATAATTTTAAAAATTAGTCTTACTATTAAAGAATACCGAACAAGATCCTGCCTAGAATGAGAATCAGAAGATACTGATTGATTAGTGCTATATTTGCTATGTATGTGTAATGTCCACAGGTTTCTATAGAAAAGAGGACCCTAGAGAAAACAGTATTAACATATCCAACACATGTGATAGCTTGGTGGTATAGGTCTTGTGTAAGTGTGTGTTTTGGGAGAATATGAGTCGTCCCTTTTGTTAGTGTTGCTGTTAAAGTTGCTTCACTGCCTGCTTCTGTTACAGTACGTGCTCCCCACTGTTATGTTGGAAGTTCAACCACAGTGAATCATTACAGTCTTGAAGACTGCACCAGTCACTTGTCCTCCCATTCAGCTGGCAACTAGCACTGGCCCGTGTAGGGAGATACAGTAGCTGTGGCTGTGTTCCCTGTGTAGTGACATATGAAAGGATGGAAACTTGGTTGTGTACSTATGCATCTCCTTCTACATGCTCAGCTCTACTGAAAAGCATTATGACAGTAAGCATTTCTATAATGGGTATTATTTTCAGGATTATCATGCCTCAGTACCCACAACATGTCCTCAGATTGTCCTGTTTGACTGTGCTTGTAATGCAGACTTTTCAGTTAACTGTTTTCAGTAACAGAAGATGAATATTAGCAGAAGATGACCTTTAAAAAGATGCAGTAAAACATACTGTGACAGAGGCTTATGTATTATATATACTACTTGTTACTGTGCTGTAGTTATTGTGTGCTATCATGGTAGTATTAGGGGAATTATATTCTAAAAGTCCATGACCTTAGTCCTTCCCAGCTCTCCAGATCAGATGCATGCCTCAGCTGTCTTGAATCCCCACTGGAGTGAGAGCTGCGCCTTCACCAGTTCTTCCTTTCTCCTCTCTGTGGCCTGGAGGAAACCTGGCCAGGGAGAGCTGAACAGACCGAGTGTCCCATAGCCAGGACCAGCATCCCAGTGCTGGTGGTCTGGCTGGGACAGAGGCAGACCTACACAGCTCAGTTGTCAGAATCCTAAGAGCTGCCGGGGCAAACTCTCCCGTCAGCTAGCTGCGTCTTTTTATTCAGGCAAAGCTAAGTAAAAGCTCTAGGATTTGCGTTTGAGGTAGTTATTAGAAAGTAGTTCATTTTAAAAGAAGTATAAAAATAAAGAGAGTTGAAGTAAAGCTAACAGCTCTGTGGCTGCACTTAAGTCTGTGAATGTTTTGAGAACCTAGTTCTGTTTGAAAAAGGGAATTTTATCAAAGGCCAGGACACTGAGCAGGCAGGCATGGGAGCTGTGATATAGGGAGTTGTAACAATGAGGCTTTCGAAGCTCCAGGGCAGAACTGGAGAACTGGGGAAATATCGCAGGAAGCTCAATTATTTTGCATATAATATTATAATTAGTATTTTTGTGATTAGCAAAACTTCTGCCGGCAGATCTATTTAAGCATGGAGTACCTGGAGGGCTGGGCGCTGACAGGAGTTACAAAGGTCCATACGTAAAGTCTGTGCTTGACTGATGCAGCTGGTTCTGCTTCTGGGCTGAGTATGCTTTGGCTCCCGTCACAAAGGGCATTGACAGGTTGCTCTTCTGTTTCCCGTAGTGGTGTCAGTGTATTCCTACCCTACCAGGTATTCCTGCCCTGTAAAATGCTCGTAATAGCCTAGGGGAAAGCACAGAAGCAGCTTTTGCATGCTGAGCAAATGGCAAGTGAGCAGTAAAACAGGCTTCCTCTGGGATCTCTAAACAACAGGAGGCTGTTGGATAGTACTGAAACAGAGACTTTGGAAGAAAGTTGTTTTGAACTTGAACTTGTTGCTGCTGGTGTCACTTAGTGTACATCTTTTATGTTTTACTTTGATGCTTGTTTACTTAAGGTGAGTTATTAGAGGTGGCACAGTGTGAATCTGAGACAGCAACAACAAAAACGAAGGAAGAGCTGCAAGGCAAATAGTTCAGGACAACTTTCGTGCTCTGATATGAACCAAACTCTGTTTTCTCCCTTGTCATCTYTTTGATTTTTATTGTTCAACAGGCTGTGGGCCATGTTCTGCTCTTAGTTGTACTAGCAGAAAAACAAATCCTTAAGTTTGGACTGTCTGAACTGAAGTCAGACACTAGGTTCTATGTGCTTTGATTAAAGTCTGGGTTCTAGTGTAATTCAACAGAAAATTACTCTTATCCTGTAGTTTAAGCCACTTTCTACCTGGTTGATTTCACATGCAAGACATACTTTCAGAGACAGGCTTTTTGTTTTGATTTGAATGGAAGAAATGCCATCTGTGACATAATTACATGTGCATGCGTGCACATGGGCATGCACACATGACACACAGAGCTGCATTTAAAATGGCAATGTTAAGACTGCAAATAAAGCATTCCCCAATTTATACGCTTTAGGATTATCCTCCAAGCCCTTGCTACAAGTCTGGTATGGCCGTTGTATCACTGATTTCTGTCCCAATTGGGTGTACTACGGTCTTTGCTGAATACTCCAAATCCATTAAATTTGAGCTGGGCTGCTATTGTTTGAGCCCTGAGCCAAAAGCTCACTAAGAGACAGCGGCCCCGCAAATGTCTTTGGCAGTGGTTCATGAAAGAAGTTCTCCCAAATTAACAGGGCTCTCGTGCCCCTACCTGAATGTTAGCTGTGTCATACAGTGCTCTGCCTCAGGACAGCCCTGGGCTCCCTACCTTGAAAGTCTCAGGAGCTTGCAGTCCTCAGGCATAAGGGTTTTTTCCAGTTGGCAGAAGAGGAAGAGTAACACTTAGGGATCTTGGATTTCATTCCACGTCCTGGAAGAGAATGTGYTCCTGTGGGCACAAGCGCATAGCAGCAAGCCTTACATTTGCTACCAACTGAGATGGAATTTCATAGGGGAAAGGGCTTAAAAATCAAACAAGTCCCTAGGTCAGGGAGTTTTCCTTGAAGAATTTCAAAAGACTAACTGCAACCTAGAGACTGTCATATTCTTTTAGAATTTTAAGTCTTGAGTTTTGAGATAAATGTGCAAGCAAATGTAAATGCACCAGAAAAATTAGAGGGAAGAGGCTAATGATCAGAGCATCTCAGGGGTGGGTGGTGGTGGGGGCTGCCCATGGCAGCAAGGCAGAACCTCACCAGCCCACTGCCAGGCTCGGAGGACCAAATCTGGGGCCAGATCAGAGGGGCCGTAGACAGGCAGGGGCACAGCTGCAGCACAGGGGATGCTGTAGGTGAGGCACGGCCGAATGGTGGAGCACCTCCTGTGGGCTGGCCCTGGTGGTACCCCACCATGTGTCTGGGGGTCTCTCCCCATGGCCACCAAACCCTCAGGAGAGGGGTGCACTTTACACCAACTTCTGCTTGAAAGTTTCAAAGAAAATACTTTTATAACTGGTGAAACTAATACCTTTGCAGTATTAGGATTACTTCCCCAGTCTGACACACCAAGTCCTCCGATTTCAGTGGGAATTATTTATTTCAGACTGCTATTGATTAAGTATTAAGAAGACAATTGGTGAGGCCTCATAAGATGTCTCAGGATGTTCAATGGACAGTTTGCCTCTGAACTGTACTGTACAGTTGTACATTGTACAGTATCAAATCTTTCACAGTCCTGTGTGGGATGAGATTTTATTACACTTTCCTTTCCATGTAAATCTGGAGTTCTTTTCATCATCTAAAATTTAGAAGATCTTTATAACCATTAAAAACATTTCTGAATGTACCATAAGTTATTCATAAGTTTCAGGGTGGAATTAGATTTGTAGGATGGCAAATTCCTAATGTTCCTCTCATAGATTAAGTAGCGACAGATTTATAGTCATTTTTTATTACTTACCACCTCCAGGGCAAAGTAAAAGAAGAAATAGGGAAGAGAAGTCTGTAAGAACTCAGTTTAGGAGCTTCACACCTCCACATATGCCAGAGCCCTTTGGCACCTTAGAGTCAAACAGGTTGTTGCTGTATACAGCTGCATAATACTATATATGACTTGTTTGTGGGTGCATCTTAATTGGAAAAGGGACTTTAAGGTGGAATGATACATGCTAGGTGATGAACTACATCAGAGGTGGTCCAAAAAGACTAATTTTTAAAAAGAATTTGGGGGATACTTAAGGTATGAGGCCACACTGTGGTGTCACTGCTTCATTGATACAGAAGCAGGACAGCTTGGAGTCATTCATTARTAAACTCAATTATTTGGACCTAAATTGGTACAGAAAGATAATAAAAAGTACATATCTGAGCATAGCAGCTGTAATAGGATATAGGTAGGAAAGTAGGTTTACACCTACTTCCAGATACCAAACAGGTGAAATGGCATTTTTGTTGTGAAATGGAACTTGGTAGACATTGTAGAAGCAGTCAGTTTAGGAGTAGCAAAGTTTGAGTGTTGGCTAATCTTAAAAACCTGGGTGTAAGATGCTTGTGGCACAGCAAACTGCAGGAAGATGGTTTATAATAATCTAATTATCTTTGAAGCCAATTTATATTTAACTAGCTGAAAAAAAGAAAATTTAGAAAACAACAATTTTTAGGCCAACCTGAAATCTGTTGTCCTCTGTTTGGGAAAACTGAATGAAACTTGGTCTTTAGGAGACATATGAAAACCTGCTATCAGAGCTGCCATGCAGATGAAATTTTTAGCTGCTGTTATTGTTAGTGATACACCACTGCTCCTGCTATTCACACAGCATAAGAAAGAAACTAAATTGACCCATTCTATACTTCTAGTCAATATACTGTTAAATATTTAACAATTTGATCAAGTGTCATAAAAGGAGACAGCGTTAGTCTGTGGACTCATAATGGTAGTTTTGAGATGGTCTTTAGTATCCTGTTGTTTCAGCTGTAACAATTTAAATTGTTAAAAATATAAATGGGTTATTATTAAAATTTAAATGTGATGTTCATATTATGAAGGAAAAGAATTCAAACCAGGCTGAAAATGGTTATTACTGCTGTTGAATTCCATTATTAGTGYTACTAAAGCCTACAAACAGCCGTATTGTCAGTTATTTCTGTGCTTATGCTACCGCACCAGATTTGTAAATCTTCTGCTAACTAAAAAAGGCAAAGCAAATGCACCTTTCCTTTCACCTAAGGTCACCAGAAAACCAGCATAAAACCTTGTACTGGAAAATCCTTGTTTGCAGACATTTGGTTAAAAAAGAGAGCGAAAGTGAAGTTTGYTAGAGAACAAAGAAGGCTATTCTAGCAGCATGGAATTACCCGTTTTTGTCAAATMTTTTGTCTTATTTTGCACAACGTTATTGTCGGAGACTGGTGTTCTGCAGTGCCCTCCACTTATACTTGCTGATTAACGGGCAGTAAACTGCTGCAGAACCAACATACCAGGAAGCTGGTGTGCCAGCCCAGACTCCACTGGGTAATCAGAGCTGATGCATGTTGGTTTTGCACTGGTGACCTCTATAAGCATTTCATCTCTCGGCAGTGAGATGCAGAGGCATTCACCTGCAAATTCACCTCTCTCTGTTTGGGTATTCTGACATGTCTAATTTTGTACTCAAATGGGTATTTAATTACAAATTTAACTCTCTAATCACAGACATGCTGCATCTCTCACTACATCTAAATTCTATAGCCAGCATAAATACAAGATTGCATGTACCTATGCTATTCTATGCTAGTGTGTTTTATTTGACTTTGTGCAGTCCAGAGGTTTGGTCCCTGTTGCTGRCACCATACCAGCTTGTGTCCTTGGAGCCAATCTAATTTGAAAGTGCAAGATTATAGGGCAGCATAAATAAAAAAAGCTTCTACTTCTTATTGAAGCTTTTTTATTAATGCCTTACTATTTATGTCTTTATTAATAAAGACAATGAACTACATTCAGGTATGCTGTATAGTTGCAAAAGAAAATATTGGGGTAAACACACTTACTCTATGCATAGATTTAAACCAATGAGCTCAGGATTTGCTTATCAGTAATGATTCAGCCTCCTTTAATTCAGTGACTGTCTCAGCCTGCTGATGTAAATGTTGTTACTTAAAAAACAGGTTGATAAAAAGCCAGTTTTCTTAATATCTTAAAATATTTATTGGTTACTTTAACATGTAGCACTCATTAAAGAGGAGCAAAGTGCTGAGGTTTCCCAACATCCACCTGATCTGGGGCAGCAGGGGAGCCTGTAACATTAATTCAGGTTCACAAACTTTTGCAAAAACAAGCATATTTGTTCCTCATTTTCTCCCTTCCCAGATGCGATTAGTATCTCTTAAAATTAATTTGCYTTCTTTCCAAACAAAAATCTTATTTTTAATACATTAGTAATAAAAACCCTCATCAGGCACATTATCTTTGGAAAGCTGACTGAGCTGTTGTCTCAGAACTGTATTAAGAATATGAAAGAAAACAGCTTTTTGTTTGTAATACGTGTGTGGAGTGATTTTCTAGACCGAAATAAAAAGATGACACTTCTTTAAGAATATCTCAACATTTATCATCTATACCCTGATTTCCAAATTTTGTCCRCACAAGTATTACTCACATATCTGAAAAGCATTCTAAAACTGAAGTTGTGAAGCTCAGTTTAGAGCCACACTACCACACTGCATATCACAAGTCTATGGACCTAGCATTTTACATTGTTTGAACACAACATTATGTTATGTTCCAGTTCCTTGGGTTTCCCCTGTTCGTGTCCCCCTCTGTCCTCAATCACAGTAGGAGTTTTAGACCAAATGAGCCACACTCAGAAAGGAGCGCTGTAGGCTAAATGCTAGAGGTCACAGCTATTACAAAGGGTATTTTAAAGACTTGGGTCCTTTAGGAGAGATGTCAACTCATGCTTGGCTTAGGGGATCAACTGAATCCAGGGGCATTATCTTTCAAGCTTTTCTTTTTTTTTGTGGGATAGAGATGTTGCACAAGTAATCTGATGCCCCACATGTCCACAGTATCAGGTGAAGAAACCCRTGCCTTTATAGTGTTACTACAAGATCAAGAAATGCTCATGAATAATTAGGGATGGTGAGAAGAAGGTAGTGACTAGAAATAGTGATTTGTTAGAAAACTTGACATAATTTTTCAGATTCCTGAGTAAACTTATTTCTAAGACTTTTTAAAAATGTTTTTCCTCAGAGGATGAAAATCTTCCCTTAATATGGTACCTACTGCAGGATATATGATGATTAGGAAGGAACTTGGACCAGTATGCTGAAATAGATAGAGAAGATGCCCAAGTCTCTTACAAGCTACTACTTAAAATGTATGGGAAATATTTTGCAGCTACAGAAGATTGACTTTGCATTAGTTATTTGGTTGTGTGTTGTGATAATATATCATGGCACCAAAACAGTATTAATAGATCTGCTTAAGTAGAACAACACAATTGCAGGAATGCTAATAGCTAAAACTTTTATGCCTTTCTGTTTGCCTGCTGCATGTTTACTGGGTCGCTACAGGCCGATAAAAATCAAAGGGAGTTTAAAATCAGGTATCCCAAATCCATCTAAGACAATGATTTCTTGAAATCGTATTTTCCAAAATGATGTTTTACTGCGTTCAGTGTTTAAACTGCATTCATTCCTAGCTGAAGGAGAACCTACATTGACTACAACTTGCAACAAACCTGGTTTCCTGTACGGTTTGAGCACATTGTTGTTAGGAAGGCRGAAGTCATGTACAGAGGAGTAGTGCAGAAAAAAAGATGATTAGAAATACTCAAATAAGAAATTAAAGCATTAAGAATRAATAATAAGAAGCTTGACCTTAGATGAGCTAGTTGCATATGCCATTGAAAGAGACAGAAATCTCTCCTTCAGCAGTCTAGAAACACTTTTTTATATGGATTAGCACAGCAATTTCCTTAGTAGTGCTGTGAGCTGCGAATGTGGCTGCATCAATGTCAATGGAAAAATTGCAAGACAATTTTTCTCACAGAGCTATGGATGGCTCAAGGAATCTCAAAAAAAGGGATGGAACTGCAGAGATAGATGCTGAAAAAATAGGTAAAAAGTTAAGAATAATAAAAAAAAAAACCTAAGGAACCTTTTTCTCAAAGAATGCATGTATCATAAAGTAGCATTYCTTAGGTATGTGCTCTACCCATGGCATGGGTATAAGTACTGCAGTTGCTTCATGACAGTCATCAGTTTATAGATTAAAAAAAAGAAAAAAAAAAGAAAAAGTTTTAGTGATCCATAGCATATGTAATTAAACTCACTTGAGCATTAAGAATTTCTAAGTATCTTTCAGCTGGGAAAGATTGTGAGACTGTCTAGAGTACAGAAGTACTTACAATTTTTGAGAACTTTAATCTAAAAATCAATTCAAAATTATTGGAATGTGTCAATTTTTTGCAGAAGATAATATCCCAAGTGTCACTTGTGAATCAAACRTATTTAAAAAATACATAAAAAATAGCACTTCAGTCTCAGAGCAGAACAAAAGATTAAGAATGATAGTCATGAAATTGTGCTGTCTGAAAGGGGAAAATTGCACATGACAGTGATCAGGCATTCTGCATGAGCATGCGGAGCATGTTAATCACTTGATAGTATCAGGATTTCTCTGAAGTGCTGTCTCCCCTTCAAATCATATTGGGAGCAGTATGGAGTAGAGTCCGCTCCACTTTCTCACCTCATAAGTGTGGACAGAGCCTTGTGCAGCTGGAAGGAGCTTTGGATCTTTTGTCTCTTTTTCTTCTCCCTGTTAGTTATAGCTGTGAACGGATAGTCTGTAATTTATTGCTTTTCTGTTATCTGAGGGAATCTCTAATAGGTGTGAGGGGTTCCGTTGTGGCAGATGTATGTGTATGTTATGGCTTATGTCTTTTTTTATCCACTGGGGAAAGAGTATATGTTTCCATGCTTTGAAATAAGACCCCAGGAGTTCAGCCCTGACATGGATGTCTTTTGTGACCTTAGCTACATAATTTCTAGATTCAGTTCTCRTATTTGTGAAAGTAGATAATACACTCTCTGTTCACCATCCTSCTTGGAGGACCTCAGGAGGTCATCTTTGTAATCATTTACAAATTCATCTTTGTAAATGTCTGTTGCTGTAAAAGTACTGTCCTGTATAAACATGTTTGTCCACGAGGCTGGGAAACACACAAAAAGTTTCTGAAAAATGTAGTCTGGGAAAGGAAACAGGGCATGGCAGTGAGTTCTTACTCTTCCTTTGTGTGTGTTTGGATTAAAAAAGCACTGCTATGTAAGTAATATACAGTTAGTAAAGTTTAGAAAACCACTGAATGTGCAACCAGGATTCCTTTATAAAAGACTGAGTTTAGCCTTACCTCAAGTAAACATGCCATCATCTTTACCTTAAACTTTACATTAAGTCTGCTTCTCGTGCTTGGCTGCTCTTTGTAGGCTAATACCAYCTCCCTTCTATTTCAAGTGGAATTTAATAAATTACATCTCCTTCAGAAAGTAAGAAGGAATTAACCTGCAACTTGCTGCAAGGGTCCTCTGCCAGCTCACAGCATGGAGTAAAAGGAGAATCTTGACACTCTGTTACTGGTGAGTAGGAAGAAGTTTGCAAATGTTTGAGACATATGGCCTTGTACTGCAACATTGCTTGGGATCTGCACACAGGAGATGAGAGACCAGGCAACGTTCTGCTGTGCATTCTCCTTTGCTGCCTATGGGTAGAAACATCTACTGGTTGAAGCAGCTTCAGGGATTGTTACTATTTGCATCTTAACTGTGTTTGAAATCTTTTCATTAAAGRATTAAATTTACAAATGAATAAGAGTTTAATGCCAATAAATAGTTATCTAGCAATTAGTCTACAAACTATTTGTGTTCAGCTTCTGTYGTGTTTTCCTGATGCTTTTCTAGGTGAAAAATAACTTACCAATTTTAATTTCAGCTTCATAAGTTTCAATTATTATCATGTTATTTTATCATTCTGCACCCAGTGATGACTGTGTAACTGAGGGCTGGTTTCTTAATATAGGACTGTGCTGGCCACGAAGGGCAGTCAAGGCTGGRGCTCCTTCATGTTGTTATACTGGGCTGTCCACAGCTGCCAAGCCCCATCAGTTTGCAAGAGGATGAACAAACCGTGCAGTAGAGCAAACAACTTTACAGCTAAGCAGGGTGAGTAGGAAACCACCATAGCAGCCCCGTTTGTTAATCAGGACAAAAGAGAATTCAGCTCAAAGTTTTTTGAGGCTATTTGGGAGGAAGATGAAGTAAAATTCTATATGCACTATAGAGTATTGCATATACAATACTCTATATGTGAAATCTTCAGTCCTGAGCCACCAGGTTTTAAGATTATCTGGAGCAAAACTTCAGCTGGTGTGAATTCAGGCAACTCCACTAATATCTTTCCTCAGCCTAACTGTGTGGCAATTTTTCTCATTTAAATATTTCCAAAGGTAGAAGCTGCCTCTGAATTCAGAACTTTCTTCACAAGGGACTAATGTCAGGAGCTGTCAGTTCATTTATGTCTAGTGAAATGTTAGCTCTCCAACCCTGACATACACTGAAGAGGTAGCTTTAAATTAAAAATTCTAAAAGAGACACTAAATATGTTGACCACTGCCAGGGCCTCATCATCTGCTCTACTAGTTTCAAGACAGAGTAACTTCGTTGTTCCAGTGTCCAACTAGAGTAACAGAGCAGGACTTTTCCCCATGGACTTTGATAAATGTTTGCATTCTGTGTCTATCTTCTTAAAAATGTAATTGTTCAGGTGGAAACTTTATTTCCACTAAAAACTCCATTACTACATTAAAGTAAACTAAACCTATTTTCATTAATTGTAATCCTCAGTCTCTTTCTTCTCTTTTCTTTGGTGACATTTTCTCCTTGTCACGGAAAGGTCGTGGCATTTCAAGGTGTCCCCCTCCTGAAGCGTGACTCCCTGAAGTAATGAGCTGCTGATGATCTGTCAGTAGAACTCTGCCATGAGTGCAAACAAATACAGCAAAAGCAAAGCTGGGGAGCATCTACCCGTGGGCTCTCGCAGCGGCGTGATGGCTGCCATGTTCTGAATGTTACTACAAGACTGCCTGTGAAGGACAGAGGAAACATGCTTAGATGTTGTTGAGTGCTGTTATTATTTTAACCTCTGTTTACAAACCTCCTGCTGGCTTGCATAGGGATTCAAACGCCAACAAAATTTGCTTTGTTTTAACCTTAAAAAAGTCACCTCAAAAGTCATCCAAAGGAGATTTCTTGCTCCTTAGTGAGTGTAAATAGATTTCAGACTGTGTATATTAGTTTGGACTTTTCTGACTGAAATTTTCAGGCCTTTTTATGTATGATTGTTACTCAGAGAAACAACCCCAAGGACTTTTCTCTCAAAGGCAGGTAATTTTTAATGCTGGTATCTGTAGAATGTATAACTGTAGTACAATAATTTAATGGTAGGTTTGGACCCAATCCGTTATTTTCTGTCTCARTTTTCTTATTGCAGAAAAATTGCATAGAGCTTCATTTTTTGTTTGGCATATTTTGCATTCACTTTTCATGTGGGAAAGACTCCATCATGCTGTTTGTAAAACTGTGCTCAGCCCAGGGCAAGCTTGAAACTAATCTTTAGATCTCCCCATTGCACCAGTATATGCAGCAGCAGTAACCAGTCTTCTGGAAGAAGAAGTAAACTCTGGTTCATTTAACCCCCATACAGCCTGCTATCTACTAATCTTTGAGAATTTCATGTGGCTTTTGGAGGAAGAAGCAAAAAAATTTGACTTAATATGTCTTACAGACTTATTTATATCCAGATTATCCTGCTTTCTTTTTAGCCGCTTTTGTGCTTTAGACTGATAACATTTGTTTTGATAAGTTCCTATCAGTTCACAGCCTATCTAAAAAAGAATTAAGATTGTTATTTTAAGCATATGGTGTTTGAATTATTTTGTTATTTCATCTTGGAGCTGCCAGCTTCATATTATGATTAGAGTCTTTCTGACCTGCCTTCTTTCCACAGTCCTCATCATTGTTTTAACGTTTTTATGAATCTCGTGTCACCAATAAAGCTATTTTCTTAGATAGATCATGTGCMGAGTTCTTTGAGAAGACAGCAATATGAAATTGGAAGTCAAAGAAWTTAGGTGGAAAAATCGCATTGGTGTACATTGGTTTGRTTTTTCCCCAAAGGATATGATACCRTCTTGCTCTTCCTGACAGCTAAAACTTTTTCATGTTAAATTTCCAAGTGTGCTTTAAAAAACACAGGAAAACATGCCTTTCTYCTGGCTCTCATTTCTGTATTTTTTAACCTATTATAATGTGTTTTTCTGCTTTTATTCTGCTTCACTCCCTAGCTTTGCCAGATAGCAGGTTCTGTTATATTGGCTCCTCAGTGTCCATTCTATAGTCACACTGGGCTTTAAACTGCAGAATTTCTCCCCCTTCAGTGAACAAATGCAAAAGCCTAGAACGTGCAGAGTTCTTGAAATGCMGGTTTAATGTCATGTGTCCTAACAGTATTTTTTAGCTTCTGCTACACTGCACAGTTTTGAGTTCTGGGTGATAGCATAGTGCTGTTCACAACCTCCAATCTAGCTTTCTGCTTGGGTGAAACTTCAGCTGGAAGACTACTGCCTGCAGGCTTGATTTACCCACGATGAACCTCTTCCAATGCTTCTGGCCACCCTGGGGTTGGCTTTCAAGAAACCAAGCAGCAGTACTTTTCTCCCATTTAGTTACATAGACAGAAGGATGACTTAGGAAGCTCGGGATGTGTGCAGCATCTGCCAGGGAGCACCACCAGCCAGATCTGATTATTGTGAAGTGGTTACACATCTGGGAAGTAAGGCCAGAGGCAGACTTCAGCTTGCTAAATTAGAGTCTCAATTTAGCACTGACTGAAGAAGCTGAAGGCTGATGTATTATATCACTCTTACTTGTCTGAATTTGTGCTTTCTAGTGGTAATTCCTTGTGCATAGTAGCCAGAAGGTGTAAAAGTAAACTTCTGGATGRTGTGTTACTGGCATTGTTTCTTTTTTGTAGTGATTCCTGTAAGTATGTAGAAGTTTTCTATGAGAAATGTATACATAAGTCTCATTATATTTAATGTGATGAAAAGGAAACAATGAAATAATTGTAAAAGTATCCTACTTTCTTTAGAAAACATATTAAACCTGGTTAGGCTTCTGTTGACCTCATCAAATTGCAAGAAAATAAGTAGAAGGTATGAGAGCATAAAGCATCTATTGAATGATATCTTTCATAATAAATAAATAAATAAATAAATAAATAAGTTACACATAGACATAGGCATATTATGTTTGAGTAAGCCATTTTTTGCACTTTTTTGTGCATATAAAAGATCTCTAGAAGTCTGAAAATAATATTTCTTTCTGGATAATGTGTCTTTTTCCATCTGCCTTTTATTGTTTTTGTTTCATTTTTTTTAGCAAGGGCCAAAGTCAACAATTTCTGCTTTTCCTTGATTTTCATAGCACTCATGTCAAAATATATTTGTTTTTGTACCAGAATAATCAATTTTTCCACAGCTTTAAGAATAGAAAGTTTTAACTGTTTTTCCAAATCCAGCCATCAGTGTTCAGAAGTATGGTCCCCTACCTTGCTATTTTAAAATAATATTCACAGTAGTAAAACACTTTTTTGGAAGGAGAATTCATTATATAATTAMATGTTCCTGTAAAAATATAGTTTTGTGGTCCTAACTCAAACTAAATTGTAAGATCTTTGAGGCATGAATTCTTGTTAAATTGAGTATTTGTATGAAACCTGRTATCTTCAAGTTTGTGGGTTTTTTATAGTCTTTATTGGCTCTCTGCCCCAATTAGAATAACAAGTAATGACTCAAGGGCTGTCACTGGAGATGTGGAGTGCGACAGTGATGCAGACGGTCCAGTTTTATTTCCTGTTCCAGGAAGAGGATAACGGGGAGAACTGTCATTCTCATGGTAGTAGTTGGAATAGTCTATCTTATTCAGCATCGATAAATTGTCTTTTTCATAAGGAAAAAGTCTCTTACTTGTCCAGGAGGAACCCATGTGACCCACCACATGATACAAGCAAACAGATTTTTAATGAGAGGAAAACTGCAGTTGCTGTAGCTTTCWTTTGGAGAGTTTGTTCTGAGGAGTCATTTTTACTACTCATGTGCTGTAAATAGTGACATATATAGCTGCATGCATATTCATGATGATGCCAAAGTGTCAGCTAATGAAACAGAGCAAGTGTCACTTTTGTGTCCTAAAATGTAAGAACTTCCATACGGAGTTAATCTGGCTGCCCTACTAGTTCAGCCACTTTATAGRGGTCATACGCTGGAGCAGAGAGAGAAAAGCTATAGTTTCTCTGTTGTCAGAAAGCTTGAGATTTCTGGCATTAGTTGGGCTTCACGATTTTTTTTAACAAAATAAGAATGAATTGGTTTAAAGTTGTTTATTACTATATTTTTCCAGTCTGTGTCACATACATTTTATAACCTAAAGAAGTATTAAAAATTAATAGTGTGGTACAGTAAAGAAACCAGTAACTAAGGATAAGGATACTASTATGCTGTACTCAATGCACATGTATAATGGAAGGATGCTTCTAACCTAAGAATCTTACAGTCCCCCTGCTCATGGTGACAAATTGTTTCTTTTTGTATCTGTGTATCTCTTTATTTGCACTTCCCAAGTACTAAGGAAATGTTTAAGTGCTGCATCTATGCAGAGAAACTCTGTAGCATGCAGAGAAACTCTATACCTCACTAGAAAGCTGGCAGAGACCATATAGTGATTCTGAGACTAATATTCTCAGCTAAGTTTAAAAAATAAAGGGAAACACTGAACAGTGTTAACACCTCTTCAGCTTATCTTTTTTKCTTTCAGAGAAAAGTCAGAGCTTAGACAATATATCACATTCAGCCTAGGACTGTGAGTCGCTCTGGAACCAATGGGTATGTTTTGCCAAAATATATCAATGTTCTATAAGGAAAATTTCCAGGCAGCCTTCCTCCTGGTGGGATTTATGTATATATAGTGAAGAAAACAGTATAAACCATTCCTAGGTGACATTAGTTTGTTTCTCTTTCAAAAAGAAATGATCCTGTTATAAAATCATCAGCTCAACAAACAGCCTTGTGAGTTGACTAGGATGACAGTTTCTAAATGTTGGTACCATCCACCCTCAAGGTGGATGCTTAAGGTCTTTTTATTTATAAAACCTGCAAATTCTGAAAGCAAAGTTGAATTTTTATTMTTTTATTAATTTTGTGTCATTAATTGACAGGTTCCTCAAAACTCTGTTTTCCCAGATAAGTCTAACTGTGCTCCTTTTTAAGCAATCACAGCTGTTGATTTGTTTGGGGCATTATTAGAGAAAGTATGATGGAAGTATCTTGGAGACTGGCCACGTTTCAAGCAGCTTCTGAGACCATGTCTCTTACTCATCTACWGTCATTATTATTTAATGTATTGCTTTTCTTTGAATAGAAATTAAATTTTTTGTGCTACCCTTGGGACTTTATAAAGCAAATAAAGTGTTCTGTTTCAAGTCCCATGTTTTGTATGGAAATAATGAGGAATGCTGGTGGAAGAATTAGTTAAAAATCACTTCTCTTCACGTTTTTTACATTGTTCATATATATGTGTTTATATATAAATACTGTATCACTCTGTAAGTTTTGGCTTTTCCATGCAGAAGGGTCCTAGTCTTGTCAAACTTGCTTTGTACTGTACTTACTACAGTTTTCAGCATTTTCAGCTGTGGGTGATCAGCAGTGCAGTATTCTACATGTGGCTGCACCAGGGGTTTGTACAGTGGCTCAATGATGCTTTTTATTTTGAGATTTTTCTTTATTTTTTGCATGCCTTTATAATAATAGCAGTACAAGTAGTAGTCGTACTAGTATTTCTAGTACATCCTATTTGCCTTTTTTTTTTTTAACCTCACTGAGCAGTGAGCTTGTGTCCTTGTAGAACCATCCATGGTGATTCCAGGGTCTCTTTCCTACTTGATGGTAGCTAGTTTCCTGCCTATTGCTGCATAGGTACAACATGGGCTATTTTTCTCYACATGTGTTACTTTTCGCTTAACAACACTGGTCTTTCCCTGAGATTGCAAACAATGTGGAGATGAAATTTAGTGACCTCCTTTTCTACCTTAATAAATTCCTTCCAAATTAAGGATGAGGAAATAGTCATTTGCCCATGCTATGTATCTGTGAATAGGAGACTTCAGTCTCTCTATACCTGATGAGCCGAGTTCAGTTCTAATTTAAATAGAATCATAGAATGGTAAGTTTGGAAGGGACCTCTGGAGATCATCTAGTCCAACCCTCAGCATAGCTCATACAGGGATTGAACCAGCAACCTTAGCATTAGCAGCACCATGCTCCAATCAAYTGAGCTAAACCTGCCCCCTGAAATAGCTATCCACTAGTTTGGGAAGAGTCGCACTAATACTGGTTTTGCTGGATTTAGTCACTGTTGTTCATCAAGGAAATTTCTTTTGTCTGTTAAATGAGCACCTTGTGTGCAAGGTATTCAGGTTTTGGAGGTAGCCCTGACTATCTGCTGCAGTCAGTCCCACCACTGTTCCCTAGCAGAGTCTTCTCTTAGCCAAGGGGCTGGGATTTCCTGAGTCATTTCCTGCCAGAGTTCCAAAGTARTTCAGAAAAGTTCTTCTCAATGGTTCATTAGAGGCTCCTGAGATCATTTAAATTTTATGTATTCGTAGGGGAAGAGCTGAGGAATTACTTTAAATAAAATAAGAAAAGAATACCCTGAAAAAATGTAGGGCCTATTATGCCTTAAAGGGATTGCTTCTTGATTGTTATTTCCTATTTGTAAGGAAATATATCTGCATTATTAGTTAGTAATATGTGAAGACAATACCTTAAAGAACTGTAATATCAGAGTAGGGATTTATTCGTGGTTGAGACTTGCCTCCCCTAATCTTAGTTCTCTAAAACATAAACAGGTAAGAAGAATATCCATATTTGCAACTTGTTCATTGCATAGAAGGGCAAAAAGTATTTATGTACCCATTTGAAGTCCTGAGAGACACTGGTATGCTTGCTTACAGTGACACACCTCAAGCACTCTGCGCTAGTAAAGTTGGGAAAATTTTGGTGAAGGAAGTACAGTATGGATAAAAACTCTCTTAATGTTTAAGTTCAGACATGGGTGGGATGATTTCTCATCATTTTTATTAAATCAAAGTCACAGAAAAAACAGCATGAATGGACCTCTGCACAAGCTGTGTGTGTGTGTGTGTGTGTGTGTGCGCGCGTGCAGATAAGCAGTGGATTCAGTGACGTGCTGAATGACCTTGACTATTCTGAAGATGGAGATGATGATGGTTTCACATACTCAGCTGTCTGATTTCCTTTCCACTAGCCATAATTAACATTATTCAAGCAACATTAGGAAGAACATAAATATTTCAAAGAAGCTAATTACAGCATCCAAAACATCCTCCAAGCTATTCTTCTAATGAGGATGTGCTTTGTTCCTGCAATAGTGTTACATTAATTTCATCAAGCAATTAAACAAAACAAAAGCAGATACAATGCAGAAAGATGCATTTTCTCCTGCATACAAAAATGCTCTGTTACCTGCATTTCTGTGAGTTGCATGTATAAAGTCGATCATTGTAAGCTATCAAAGCTTGTATAAACTGTGATCCAAGTTTGGAGAACTTTGTCAAAATTCACATTGATTTCAGTAGGAATTTTGTGTTGATATAAACTTGCGTTTGGGCTTAATGCATATACGCATTTTTATTAATAGTTACATTGTTCTTCTAGGATATGCTTCGGAAGATTGCACCTGTGGCCAAATCTGTTTACCTTACCCATATATCAGGATATGCAAAACCACATYGATGCTCCTTAAAATTAGGACAAATGCAGAGTTTAAAATGAAAATGTAGTTAATATTGGGCTGGAAGTACTGGAAAACTCCAGTCCTCTAGGATTCAGATAATGTAACTCAGGGCTAGGTTTGCATGTTTAATGATTACTGCTTTTGCTCATTAACAGGAATCAGCTGAAAGCAAAATCTGAGTTTCAGATGAAAGATTAGGGAGCAATACAAATGAAAGCACAGTGAGAAGTATTATTATTTTTTTTTCTGGTAAATGAAACACCAGATTTTTTCTAACTGGAAATTTTTGGCACCATCCTCAAAATCTCCTTTAATATGTTTTATGCAAGTGGGTTCAGCAATTTTTTTCAGAATGCAGTGTTAAAATAGATATCACAAATACAGTTTTGGGCAGGTTTTTTTGGTTCTTGGGCAGTTCTTTCAATTGAAAATAAATTTAGTAAAAGAATTATAAWTTTTTTCACTATTGTTAAAATATTCTGTGCACCACTCAACAGGTGAGGAATGTTTACAGGTATTTAACTCTCAACTTCATAAAATACTATCATTCATTTTATTTCAATATGCATTCAATATTTAACAAAAAGCTATTAGTTAACAAAATATATAACAAATTAAAACCTTCTTTAGGCCAGCGCTTAGGACACTGATTCATGCATTTGAAGCAAGACAGAAGATCAGGGAGATAGTCTTTGGGGCTGATGACTCCTAATTGAGGATAATGTCCCTTAAATAAATGTTGTCTGTTTTTATTAACCGAAAGCAGAACCAAATGCAGTTCCTTGATTCAGATGGGCTTAAAACAATTCTTTTAATTAATTCGATGTAAATACAGTAGTACATACAAAATACTGACTTGTTAATTTTGGTACTGCTCTGATAACTTGACAGCTATCCAGCAGCATCCGGATTCGTTCTTTCCCYTATGTTGTTATTCTGATGGAGAAGAAAGATCCTGCTGTTACTACCAGAATTTTAGAGCGTCTTACAGGCCTGGTTGGCGGTAACTTTTCAAAGCTTYGATGCCCTCGAAGAGTCCGTGGCGGCAGAGCGCGGTCTGCGGAGCCCATCGCTGCCGGGGGCAGGGGCAAGGCGCGGACAGGAGCGCCGCCGCTGTACGCCGGGGCTGCAGCCGGCGGGGCAGGCGCTTGGCGGCGGGGGCACCCACCTGGGGTCTGGTGCCGCTTCGGAGCGTCTCGCAGCGGGCCTGTCTTGGCTGGCTGCGATCGGGCAGTAAGCAGCGCCGGGGAACAGGGCCTGCAGCTGTTACCCAAGCGAGGTGTCGCGCTAAGCGCGGCAGGAGGATTTTAATCCCCGGATGTCGCCACGTTGCCATGTAGTGTTTCACGGCGTGCCCGCGCTCGGGTTCCAGTTACGAAGGTGATTTCTGTTCGAGCGGCTCGGTGGTGGCGGCGGGGAGTTTCGCTGTGGCACCTGGCGGGGACGACAGGCCCCAGCAATGGGCAGGGCGAGCAGCAGCCTGGCAAGAGCCCCGGGCGCGGGGACAGGCTGCGGAGGCCGTCCGCGGGCCCACGTTTGGATCACCGGCGCGAGCCGGGGCACGGCTCGGGCAAAGACTGAGGGCGAGCGGCGCGGTGGAGACGCAGCCCCTGCACGTCACCTCACTGCCCCGCGGCGGCCTGAAGCATGCGGGAGCCGCAGCCAGGGCCCCGTGCTGCGCCACTGCCCCGGCGGGCCTCCCCGGCGAGGCCGGCGGTTTCCCAGCCGGCGTGCAGCAGAGGGTAGGGCAAGCCAGGAGCTGCTTGCGCCAGCACCCTGGTGCCCTTAGCAAACATGGGAGCTGGCGGCTGAGTCAGCCCCGCTGCCTGCCGGCGATGACGGGGTCTGGCCCTGGGGTGGGCGGCAAGGGGGCTGACGCCTCATTCGTGAGTCAAGCTGATGCCGATCCACGTGTCCGGGAGATTTAAAAAGTTTGGGAAGGGAGAGAGGCATGCCCAGACTGGAGGCAGAGCGGGAGCTGCCATGGCCATGGGAAACTTCTGCCACCAGCAGCCCCTCGCGGCCGCTCCGCCGCGCAGCCCCGGGAAGGCGGGCGACAGCAGCACAGCGCCAGGGGCCCCGCTGCCGCTGCTCCTCCTCCTCCTCCTCGCCTCCTGCCTGTGTGCTTGCAAAGGTGAGGAGCATCCCCTTCCCCAACCCCGCAGACCCTGCAGTGCAATTGGGAGGGGGGCAATGTGGGCCTGACCTCCCCCCCCCCGGAGCCTGCCAGCCCCGCAGGGGGCTGCCGGCCGCCGGCCGGACCGCGTCTCCGCGCGCGGCACCCTCACCGCGCCGCAGCTCTCGGCGGCGGGGGCCGCGGCCGGAGCGGTCTGCGCGAGGGGGCTGCCTGCCCGCGCGGGCCGGGCGCCGCGGGGGCCTCCCTGCGAGCTCCCGCCGGCTCACTCCGTCCGGGCGAAACCCCCGCGCAGCCGCTCGGGGAAGCGGCTTGTATCAAAACAGGCTTCATTTTTTACACCGAGTTTGCTTGGTATAAATGCTAACCCAGGGGAGCTGGATGTTTCACAGAATCAGAGGAGAGTTTAGGTTGGCAGGGACCCTCTCTGCAAGGCAGCTGGTCCAGCGTGAAGCAGTATTTATTACCTTCGGGGTCCGTGGGAGCTGGTGTGCACACAGGTGTTGAGTGGAAAAAGAGCTTTTTTGTTTTTGTTAGCTTGCTTTAGCGATACAGCTTGATTAGCTTGATTTCGTTTAAAATGTAACTTGTTACACGTGAAAGTTACAGTTTTTGTAACAGGCAAGTGCTTGTGAAACAAGCACAGGTAATGGGCATTTTGACAAGATAGACTTTGTTTTCTATTTCCCAATATACATAAGTATATTTTTAATTCTTAAGATTTGTGAAGATTGATTGCAAAACAAGTCCGTGTGCAGGGATCATATCTGTTTTCTCGCATTTTGTGTGTTTGAGAGGTACTTTCCTCAAGAGTTTTTCTTCTGTTTTGTTTTTAATATCAAGAAGTAGAGAAATTTAAATACAGTGTATTGAATATTCTGCTAAAATTAAATTCTCCAGTTGTGCAAGAGAGGAGCGAAGGAAAAAGAGAGACAGGAAGAGCAGTGGGTACACAGTATTTTATCGCTGCTCTTATAGAAAAGATTTCCAGGAGCCCATATAGAGGGAGCAGTGGGGGAAGAAGAGAAGATTTAAGACATGAATCYCAGATTGAAAAGTTACTGAAAATGTGCATCTAGCATTCTGCTGACTTGGAGGAAGTTGTGTTTTTAGCTGGTGGCAGGCTTGAAGGAGAGGAGGACAGGTGTTAATGGACAGTGTGTGTTCTGTAAGATGATGTCCTCTTCCATGTTCCTTTTGAACAGAATTGGCTTTCCTAAATAATATTTTTTAACGGATATTTTGTACATCTTACAAGACTGCTTACTGTTTCCCAGTGTGCGTAAGGATGCGTGTGTAAATGAATGAAGTCCGAACAGCCTGCAGGAGTGCACTGCTTGGCACTGACAGACGCATAGTCCCAGGTGGGAGCGCAAAATTGATGGGACTAGACATGAAATACGAGTTTTGTGAATAAATGGAGAAGTGTTAAGGAAAGTTATGAGCTGGCAGAATAATTGCATCTCCTCCGTTCAAAAGTTTATGCTCCAGGAAAAAAAGAAAAAAGAAAAGAAAAGAAAAGAAAAGAAAAGAAAAGAAAAGAAAAGAAAAGAAAAGAAAAGAAAAGAAAAGAAAAGAAAAGAAAANAAAGAAAAGAAAAGAAAAGAAAAGAAAAGAAAAGAAAAGAAAAGAAAAGAAAAGAAAAGAAAAGAAAAGAAAAGAAAAGAAAAGAAAAGAAAAGAGAAAAAGAAAAGCTGTAATATTCAGGCTTCCTGAGAGCCTGCTGCTCTCAGCTTTACAGGCTATTGGATTTCTTCTGTTTCCCCTGGAAAGTCTTGGGAATCAGGCAACAGCAGCAGCAGTGCTCAGTGACAGGCAGTGATTTCAGGGAAAGGTGTGTTTATCGGAAGCATTGCCCAATTCCACCCTTGGAATAGGGCCTTAAACCAGGCACCAGTCCTGGAGCAATAATCCAATGTGAATGCATTAAGAACATGAAACAAAGTGAAAAAGAATTGTAGCAYCTTTAACTTRTGTGGAGTTTCTCCTTGAACTAAAACAAACAACAAAATGTGTTTTCCTGAGCAGATCTAGGGTTGGAGAGCTGCTGTGCACTTTTTCTCTCCTGCTACTTTTCACTGAGAACAGACTAATGCGAGGCTGACTTTTGGTGAAAACAGAGTCATTTCTACTCTGTTTATTGCAAAGAGATGTAAGTGCCCATCTCTGCTGTCACCTTGCAAAGGAACCTGCTGCTGCTGCCATGATAATGAAGAGTGGGCAGAAACTAGCAGGCAAATATAACAACGTGTGGGGTGGGAGATGCCCTCAGAGCATGGAGCTCTGTACGGACACCAATAAGCGTACTCCAGACTTGCAGGTATTGTATCGTACTCACTATTATTATCTAAATCACTGACATAAGATACTTACAGAAATTACCTGTGCTGTACAGTATTGATAAGCCCTGTTTGTGCTTCCAGGTGCACCGATGCCATCTCAAGCGCTACAGGCAGATCAGGATTTGCAGCAGTGGAAAGAGGTGAGCATGACAGGCAGGYGGGCTGGCTCAGCCCTTTGCTCTCGGGGTGAAGGCTGGTAGCGATTCTTGCAGTTTATTGCGAGCAGACCAGGGACACAAGGCTAAAACACCACTGATGCATGCCTCAGGCCTCAGCTGCTGTGGGGGATACCACTGTTTCTTCTGTGCCCATCCTTGCTCTCATGCCTCGCTCTCCCGCTTTTTACTGCTGATCGCTCTTCTAGCTTCCATTCCCTTCTTTTAAACTTACATACATTTGATCTGATGTGCTTTAACGTGGGTTCTTCCATGCCCTTTTGGAAGAGATGGAGCAGCAGGACATAACACTTAGAGAGGGCTAGCCTGGAACATGCYRCTATCCCGTTGTTGTMGTCTTGAAGGACTGTGTTARCATTTAATTCTGTGGCTTCTGATAACATTAGAACGCAAGCGACTCAGCAAGGAAAGAACTGGGTACGGATATGCAGAGTAAATTTCCTGCTGTTGGTGCCTTTCCAGGACACACTTCCCTTATTGACAGCTCCCCCTATTTCATCTCAGGATTATTGACTCTAAYACTAACATACTCACAGATGGGCACCTGCGCAAGCCTTGAGGATATTTCTGTCCTGGGAGAGAAGTGATCTCTTGGGAAGTAAGATCCTAATAGCTAGAAGAGTTTATGAAAATGAGTTATTTAAATTCTGGATTAAAAGATGCTGTTTTATACATTTCTGCATTTACGCTTTCATTTGCTTTTGTAATACAAGATTGCTTCAACAGTCGCTAGGGGCAAAGGCAAAGTTCCTTTTTTCAGTGGATGAAGAAGTATGCATAAAATACTAAATTCCTTATGGAATTGTGTAACGTAAACAGTATGAAACTTTATTACAGCAAGAATAATGCATGACTGGAGAGAAACTAAGAACTAAGTAAAGAGAATTAGATGCAGGGGTATATATTCTAAATCAGTCTGAATAATACTAGTTTACCAGATTTTCTCAGAATGAAAAGAATAATTTTTGTTCTTGATTTTTACTTTATTAGTTGATTATTCTGGTCATGAAATTAAACCTGAAATTAAATAAATATTTTCCAGGAATGATTCTGAGTTTATAAATACGTGAACTTTGTAAGTACAGTGCTCCTTTACTGTTTCCCCACACCAATTCATGCCTCTMTTCTATGTAACCAACCCCAAAACCAAACCAACAAGCAACTCACAAGCTCAAAAGCTGTCATCCTCATGCCACCTTTCTGAAGCAGGAGAGGAAATTAATGAGAAGATGCATCAAGGATGATAGGAATTTTTTTAAAAAAATCAAAATCTTAGATTAAAAAAGAAAAAAACAATTGTCAAGTCCTGAAACTATGRCTTTTCCTCAGCCCTTTCCTTTTATGTGCAGGTTTTAGCTAAAAGATCCTCTGCTTTGCACTGTATTGACCACAATGCAGTCTCTGCCTTGCCCTGCTCTTGAGTTACAGTAGTTCWCTAGTAGTCACTTCCAACTRCAGAATAGACAAAYAAACAAAAAACAAACAAACCCTCACCAAGAAGGAATAATAGATTTTTAACTTGGGCTTCCAGAATGATTTTAGCTTAATTTATTTCATTCAATACTGATTTCTCCATTTACATACTCACTCCCTGAAATCTCAGTAGTGAAGCTGAARTCACATTCCCAGAGAGAAGCAAATGTAAGATCAAGGCAAAAGAGCAAGGGGGGGGATGTGTTACCAACAAAAACTATTTGCAAGGGGAATCCTATGTGCTATTAGCTTTCCCACTCCCTGCTAATGCTTTCTCATAGATTGTCCCTAGAGAAATGAATCATCTCTACTCTTGAAGTACACAGATATGCATTATTTGTTTATTGCTTTTTTTCATTTAATGTTTTCTTCATTTAAAAAACGCTGTTTAGGGCTTTTTATTTATAATAAAGTTAAAGGATCCATTGTATTGCTCACTTTTCATTTGAAAAAAACATTTTTGATTCAGTCTGTGAACAATATAAAAAGTGGCAAAGCTATTTGGCATCTGAACTAACAGTATCAAATATTTAATGAAAAAAATGGTGCTAATGTGGGTTGCTATTGATACAACTTTAAAATTATATAATAAAAAGTTAAACCTTTTAAAATTATTATTAGATTTTGTAGCTCCAGCTGGAGTACTGGAGACTTTCTCTTCCTTATGGAATACTTTGAACTTTCAGCACTGGTAAAATAACTTCCATGAATTCCACTTTTCCCCCTATTTCTTTTCCCTTCCTGATTAATAGCTGCACTGAGAATGTTTCTTAGTCTGGGATTCTTTCAGCCTGGAAAAGAGACAATGGAAAGAGGATCTGATTAAGGTCTATACAAGGTCATGAATGGTAGAGAGGGTGGGTAGGGATTAATTATTAATTGCTTCTTCCAAGACAAGACTGCAATAGTACTGAATAGTACTGAATGAAGCTATCTTTGAAAAGACTGATCAAGACAAAGCGGTGGTGTTTTCTGCAGTGCTTAGGAAATCCTTACCGTGGGATGTCGGGGATGTTAACAGGGTTCAGAGAGAGCTTGGCCTAATTCACGGAACAGGATCCATGGAGCTTTATTATGAAAGAAYGACTTCTGACTCAAAGTTTGTACTCTCCAGCTACCACCAATCTGGAGCTCACAAGTTTTACTAGATAGCTGATTTCTTCTTAYGCTTTTCTCTGGGTGCCCATGTTTGGTCCTTTTTTGGAGGTAAGATGCAGAACTAAACGGACATTTGTTCTGCCCCTGATGAAATGACTGAGGGAGGTTGGAGTTTCTTGGGTTGCTCTATGGGGGGAGTTGTTTTTTGTTTTSATGTCTATATGCGTCAYTTCCATTCTATTCTATACCGATGAATCCAAGCTCAAAGGCAGTCACTTTTTCAACAGCGTTTTTTGATCCGAGTTCAGGTTCTTTGAAATATACTGAATACATCTCTTATTAGCCTTGTGATTTGGGATCCATCTCCTATAAACAAGACCTTGTACGGCTTTTCATGTGTCAATGAAATCAGTGGAAACCTTGGAGACTGGCTGGTTGATGACTCACACAAATGGACTGGCATGTGTAAGAGCTGCTGGCACATACTTTAATTGCTCAGGAGAGATGTGTGTTATACACCTGCAGGGATGTTGAAGTTCAGTCAGAAGAGCAATATTTGAGGACTGTGAACATTGAACCACTTAGTACTGCCATTTTCTTTGCAGTTTTATACAACCCAAAGATACCACAGAAGATATCTATGTTCATAGYCCATGCCTCCAAAGCTTACAATCTTCATTTAAATTGTGAGTCTGCCTGAGARGTTTATAAACAGAAGGAACATTAGTGGTATTTCAGAATAATGGATACAGGTAAATATGTGGTTGTTGAGATTAAGTAAGTGTAAATTTGTTCATTCAGWTAAGGGCGATTGTTTTTCTTGAATTTCAGGACTGTCCCTATATGAATTCCCTATGGTGGTAAGCTTGCCATGCCTTTGGTTGCACTGAACTGTTCTGAAAATGTATACATTTCATATGTTTATATTAATCTGACTTCTTAAAGAGTACTATGTGAACTTTTACAGATAGATGATGCATGTTCTGCCTACTTGACTACAGATTCTCAGCCTCAGGTGAGTCACCTTAAATAGAAGTTACTTTATTTTTGGTATTATTTACTAAATGCAGTAGGAGTGGAAGTGTGATGCCTGAGTTCATCTTTTCTTTGCATTAGGCATCCAGTGCACTGGAAGAACTTTGCTTTTTGGTCATGGGATTTCTCCAGAAACCACAGGTAATGCACATGAAAAGCTACTTAATATAAGCATGCTCACTCAGTGTGCCAGTGTCTACAATGAATTCAGAAGACACGTCTGAACTGTTTGAAGTAATAGTATCAATTCTTACACCAAAATGCTGCATGTCCCAATCTAACACCCATTGAAGACCGCTGTGAAATTCCAGTGTTTGGAGAATAAGCTCCMGCTTGGATACAAGGTTTCAGGTGTTTATATTGCTCTAGATGAGAAAAATTATGCAGCTGTCTGTAGAGAAACAATTTTACTTAGGAGAATCTGCTGCTGCCAACACTTTTTTTTGCTAGAACTGGGGCTTCAGCTCATGGTGAAAAATAAAAACGCAGATTCTAGATATGACAAAACATTACGCACATCTCTTTTGACAGTGGGAAGGAGAGAATGGCACAATCATGGCAACCAACTCTTCTAGTAACCAGTGGCCTCTACAGGGGCTGAAAAGAACATTCACATTGATAAGCAAAGATATAGAATACACTTGCCAAGAAAGGACAATATTCCAAGCCACTACTGAAAAGTTTATAATGTAATTAAAACTACCCATTGCTTTTTTTTTTTTTTTTTTTTTTTTTTAACAAATAAAAGCCTTTCTACCAACTATTATTCCCACAGGGTTTGGATGAAAAAGACTACACCAAAAGGGTAAGATTTCTGTTAATGTTTTTTCTTGGTCACACTAAATTGTCGAGAAAATCATAACCTCCTTGCCCTGTATTATAGTAAAACCCCACTTTTAATTTTTTTGAACAGTTCTTATTTCATTATTCTAAGACTCATGACTCGGGCAACTCAGACATCATGGTAAGTTGCATAGCACCTCATTGTGAGTACGTGCGTGCTTGTATTGAAAAACAAGATAATGTTCCTTTTTATAACAGTCTCTCCAACTGGATAGCAAGCTCACAACTGAGAATTTTTTGTTTGAAATATAGAATATGCTTTAATAACATGGCAAAGGATCATCAACATTGTACATATATGCAAATGGAAAACTACTAAATATTTGTCACAACTGCATCTTAAGTTTCAACATGAAAGAATAAGATCACATGCTTATTTCTGGTATGTTATGAGCATAACATGCAGTGGAACAATGCTGACTTATGCCAGGTGAGAACCTGGCCTTAAATATTAAGAATTATTAATGCATTGTATTAATAAATACAATGTATGTATTTTATCCAGTCATAAATATATGTTAGACAGAGTATTATATGAGTCTAATTAAGATTTCAGATTTTATTACAGATGAGAAGTACCAATTTTTTAAGTAGCCTAAAATTTTTGCTATAAAAATATTCTCATAAGCTAAAAAAAAAAGTGATCTACTCTTGAAGTATAATTATATATTCATGTACATCTTTTTTTTATGTGTACCTATGATGTTGAGGAAGTTAAGCATATTAGTATTTTCTCATTTCTTAACAACCATTCTGATATGTTAATGTCCATTATTGCCTTGTTTTTATGTTTCTTCAGAAATATGCTATATATTTCCTAGAGAGTGATACTGTTTTCTAKGCCTCCGGTGAATACTGTGGATGCTGTAGTCAGGATTTTCATGATAGAGCTGCTCTGGAGCTTTTAATGGTAATCAGGGCACAGTGAAATAAGCCATCTCTGCTCCTGTTGAAGCTGTTACTGCCTCCCTCTTCCTCCCYACCCTGAAGACCTTTGCCCCTGCCCACCCCCAGAGGTTGCTGCTTTCTCACTTACAGTTTAGCTGTTCAAGTGACTCTTTTCTAGCCCAGGTCTGGGAYGTACTAACATAGGTGAGCGACCTCCTTCTTCGCTGCATTCTCCCCTCTCCCCCGGCTGCAGGGCAGAGCCTGTGTGGCAGCTGGCCGCCCTCTTTCGCTCATGTACGCAGCATCGGATACCTTAGGCATACCRTGCAAGATTGACTGCAAGGAAGCAAATTCATTTGCCTATGAAATGTGTTATCACTTTGGTAATGCTAGTGATTCCATAAATTATATTTCTCTTTGTTGTCTTCTTGTGCAAGAAGTATTGTAAAAAAAATGCACTATATTTTTTAATTATGAAAAACTTCATCAGCAAAAGGTTTAAATTGGTTGGAGGAGTGTGGGTATGTCTACTTTATTTCCCAGTGTGGACCTCAGTCCACAAGCCCCCAGGTTCTTGTTGCCAGTCACTGCATGGGGACTTACGCTGCACCCGACAGCACTGCGCTGTGCCAGGCTGTGTGCGAGCATACAGAGTCTTGTGCAGCACAGGGGATGTCAGGACTGGAGCTTGTCTAATAGGCAGAGTGACCAGTGCCATGGTTACAAAATTTACTTGAGAATAGTTCTCCTCTGTAAACTATTTTCTAGCAAAACACATTTTTTTTGCTGTGATTTATATTATTTTCAAGTAAAAAATTCTTCAGTACAAAGGAGATTAAAGCTGCTAATTTCTGTAGCAGATAATCATAGAAAAGTTAGTAGAAGTTGTGTAGGGAAATGTTTTCTGTAGTGCTCACAAAGGATGACTAAAGTTTGAATAATTACAATTACCTAGACAAGTCTGTGAATTGTTCTGAACTTTCAACACATAAAGGTGAGGATGCACAGCTCTTCCCTCCATCACTGTGTGCATCACATTCATAGTGTAAATATAAATGTTGGTACCTTTATGTTGTCAATTCAGAGTGTTCAAAAATTAGTTTCTCAATTAACATCTTCAGTTCTTTTTTGGTGCATGTTTGGTCTGCAAACCAGTATTGTGGGAAGAGACATTATTTGTATCATAAGGTCAGAATTTCATTGTTGCTCATGTGTCTGTGTTCATGTCCTCTCAGTCGTCTGTYCTGCATCCTTTGCTGCAACTTGTTCCCCAACTTAATGAGAGAAGATTGAAGAGATACAAAGCGGACGTATGTAAGCTTAAACTATGCATGCTTGCATTCTCACATTTTGTGATTCATTAGCTCATATAAAAACGTCATTTTAGAACCTTTCTGCTCATAACATTTTTARTTTCAAGATTTAATATCACACTAGTGTACCTCCATTAGAAATATGAAATTTTAAACTTCTTTRATCAGTGAAAAATAATCCTGCTGATATTAAACATACACAAAAGGAAAACTAAAATAATGTATGCCTAACATAGAGTGGCAGAACAGAGAGCCTATAAATCAAAGTGGATCTAGTAGCTGATCTATAAAAAGAAAAGTACTTTCAAATTTAGCTGTACCATTATATTGCAGTCGAGTTATTTTTTTCTAGGGGTTCTCTTTTTTTCCTATTTAGAATTCAAACCTTATCAATTCATTAAAAACATATGATTTATGACTTACAATATTAAGAATTTCCAAGTAATTTAAAGACAATATTATCATTTAACTTAAGGTGCAGGTAAGAAAGTTCTGTCTTTGTTACAATTTTTGCACGAGGTTTAACTGAGAATATAATGGCAGAGAAATGACATGTTTGAGAATATAATGACATCTTTTTTCTGACATCTTTTAAAATTGCTTTAACTACATTATTATTGGGTTCAGCATCAGCAGAAACAAAACATGAGAAAAGGAATCTATCTTCTCACTTCAAGTAGCATGAGCTGAGAGTAACTTTTATTTAAAGGCTTATATATTAGAGTAAAATAACTAAATAACAGGGGAACATCTCTTATTTTGGAGTTTTCAGTCTGGGATTAAAGTGAGCACTCACTGGCTGCTTTGCAGATGGAAGAGCAATAGTAAATTTGAATTTAAGATATTTTTCTAATATACGAGGTAGACATATTATTTGGGCCCTATCTTAAGAGGGGCATGTTGCATTGTGGAGGATATGTTCTTCTTTTCAGCCATATGCATAGGATTCAGAAAGAAAATACTGTTGTTTTTAAATTGTTTCTGGCCATTTTCTTACTTTGTAAAATGTTGGCTCTCATTTTGATATTTGATAACGTACATGCATGCAAAGTTCAATAGTTTTTTTGCYTCTTTTTAAGAACTGTATCAGAAAGTCATGCTGTTGTGAAAATACACATAGCAGCATTAACCATTTTGTATGAAATACAATTCTATTTTTGATCACTCATTAAATAGAACTATGTTATTTTGTTTGTTTGGAAAACTAATTACTTGAGAATCTTTTTTTTCRTAATTTTTTCATTCATTCTTAATTTGTCTACTTGCCAGTATGTTCTGGAAAATACTTCAAACAGCTAAATATGCTTTATCACTTATGCTTACTCCCAAAAATTCATAATGTTTATTACCAATAGCTTTTCTCCTACAATGTTTTGACTCTAAGAACTTCTGTCTCATATGCTTTTCTCCCATGAGATCTCAGGAAGTTATGTGAAGTTATATTAAAAAAAAAATCCATATCCACAGTTGGTTCATTGTCTTGTAGCAAGAAAAAAAAATAAAAACAACTTTGAAGAAATCAAAGTTCTTTCAGCCACTGATTTTGATATATTGAATTGCCTGACAGTCCCATCTTGTTAAATCTCATATAASAAATTAGTAAGGTAAATTAAGGAGTAATTCCAACTGGATCAGGAAACACTTCAGATTTTCATACTGAGGAAAACTGCATAGATGCAGCACAGCACTATCACATAAGAAAAGTAGTGTAGATATGTACGTACATAAAGCTATCTTTCACTAAACATGACTGACATTTCTTATTGTAAAAATGTGATTTCAGTTACTKAACACTTTCCCATATTCCAACAATTTAATCTTAAAAAAAAAGCATCTTTCTCAGGTTTCTTTAGCCCCTGAGGTTCAGCTAAGGCTGAATGAATTTTTAAAAACGCATTTTTTTTCGTATTTTAATAATGATCGGAGAAAAAAAACTCATCAAAACCCATTAGAATTTATGCAGAGACTTATGTTTCAATATTAGTGTAGCACATATTACAGTAGCACAGAGTAAARTCTCAGGAAGAGCCCTGCCAGTGGAAAAGTGAAATTGTGAGTTGAGTTTTGGAGGATCAGGAAAAATTAGGTTACTGAAAATAAAAGCTGGAAGGAAGGTAGGGATATGGCTGTCATGAATGGGTCAGGAAGAGAGACTCAGGTTATATGAGGAATAAGTAAGGACAGGGAGAACTAGTGGACAAGGCAAAAGAGGAAACAGTTGTCCTTAATCTGACATTTCCTAACATCTGAGTGCTTGATTTAGATTCTAAATGGTATATAACAGTTGAACATGGTTTAAGGACAATGATTTGTTTTGTAAATTCTTTACTATGCCTAGTAAAGGTTTCTAGTCCAGGCTGATCTTTTAAGGGAAAAATATTCTTGTTTAGTAATTCTCAGTCCTGTTGCTTCCTTCAATGTTTTGCAGTCCGTTTCTTGTGGACCACTGCTAGACCTAAGATATAAGAAAACTCACTAAATAAAACAATGCCTTTTATCCCCCAGAAATTAACATGCAGGCAGACAGAGAGAGTGGTGGAAGTAATACAAGTAGTAAATCAGATTCAAAGCTTAGACAAACTTTTATTTGATTGTAAATATGAGCCAYTGTGGTGACAGATGCATATTTGATTATTTTTCAATATGGTTAAGTGCTTCTCCCTTTTTTCAACAAAATTAGGTGGACTATTGATTAAAAATGAAAAGCTGATACATGGCWTTTTTTTWWWAAAAACTGCTTAATGACAGAGTTTCAAACGAAATAAAAATSTCTGTATTTGCTACACATAGTCAGACTATTCCCATTATTACACTGAGTGTAAGGGATTATGGTTTTCTTTCAGTATGTTCTTATGTACAGGACACAGGACACAACCTTTCTGAGTGGAAGGCTGCTGAGTCTGCAGTGGATTGTATTCTTGTTTTTCTTCATGTGGCTGAGGAGGAGCAGGGTAACATGGAGCCAGAGATCCCCAGAAGCACTTGCAGCCAAACTGAAAAATAAATAAATAAATAAATAAAAAGGAAAGAAAACTCATARGCATATAATTAGTTTGTCTAGAAAAATATCATGACATGGATTTCTGTATAGCAATGTAGTGCCTACACATACACCTAACTCAGAAAACAATAGGGGACAAGACTTTTGCAATTTTTTTCCAATTTYTGAAACAGCCTCTACTGCTTTTTAACTGTGTATCATCATGCTGACTTCTACAGCAATCTTAAATTGCTGTAGCAATTTAAGGAATAATTCAACTGGATTCAGGAAACACTTCATATTTTCATAATGAGGAAAACTTTGCATAGATGCAGCACAGCACTATTGTGCTACAGCAATCTTATTTGTGACAAAACTGTGTAAAAACTAATGGCAGATTTTGCCAGGTTTGGTTAATAGGACTATCAGTGACAAAACCTGGCTATGTATAAGATCTTAAGGAGTTCATACATCTACTCATGAAGCAACTCAAACAACAGTTCCCACAAGAACTAAAATTGTTATAAAAATTTCAATCCATTACACACCTGAAACAAAAATACAGGATAAAATTTAGCTTCTGTGATGTCATTGACTTCAACTGCATTTATGCTCCTGGAGCTAAGCAATGACATAAAATTCCCCTGTAATTGCYCTTTGTGCTTTTAAATGAACATACCTGTCAAGTAAGAATGGGAAGGAAAGTATAAATGCCAGGGCATAAAATTATTATATGTGAAAACACAGTGGTTTTTATATCCAACGAAGTCTTTCTGCTAGAATACTTTAATATTCTGAGCTTACTTCCACTGAGGTTGACGACGTAATTAGTGGGAATTTTATTCATTGTCTGTATTAACAGACAATAACCTAAAAGCAAGAGCCTACTTACCATTTTACAACAGATTTCTGCCTCTTTGTGACAGTTTTTAGTTAACCGTTTCTCACTCAAGCTCAAAAGAGAAACTTTTGGTAATATTTTTCCTATAATAATAATACCAGGCTCTATAGAGTCTATCAGTCAGATTATATAAGTGACTGCAGGTTTATATTTTAAGAGGTTCACAATATTTATAACTGAAGTCACAAATAAAATTTAATACATTAATTCTGTTTAAGAGCTGCCAAACTATCCTATGAAATAAAATCCAAAAGCTTAATTTTTACATCAAAGAAACATCAAGATTCATACTCTTTACAGAGTACAGATCCTTAGGAGAAGAAAAATAGTAGCTATCTAACATAAAGCTTAAACATACACTAATATTGACATAGGACTAAGAAAAAAAGTATTTTTAGGACAGTATTTGCAAACATTTCTTCCAAAGGAAATAAATAGGATCCTCAAATGCTAGAGTGATTTTGAATGAACCCAAAGCAGGCTAATATAACTCTTCGGCTAAAGACAAATATTTTATTAAGTGTATTTATAAAAGGTATCATATTTTTGTTAGATTTTTATATTAGAAGCGAATATATGATCATGTGTTTCCGTACTCATCTTTTCTTTTAAATAGCTAATTTTTAAAGGCCTTTAATCTTTCTATTTATAGTCATAATTATTAATACATAGAAATAATAACACTTAGAACACTTATGCAGAATGCATAATACTAAAGACATTTACAAAATGCTAGCATCTTCTGAAATCTATTTCCTTTGCAGACCCTTCTTTGATATTTCTGCAACCATCTTATTTATTTTATTATCTTAATTACATCTTTGAAAGTCATCCACATGATTCTTACCATATTTATTTATATGACAGATTTCTGCATGTGTTAGTACAAAAGTTTAAAATTCTCCATAAATGTTATTGCTGATGATCATATCAGTTGATAAGAAAATTAAGAAAATAATTGCTTGAACAATCTGCCATCTAATGACAATAATAAAAATAATGCAAGTATTCTCTAACTGTAGAAAGCTAAAAATTCTATCTTTCCAAGAAACTCTGTTGGATAGGGTAATAAGGGAACCACACAGGCAAACTTTAAAGCCAGATGAGGATCAAAGCAACTCTGCCTGAGATCTGCAGAGGAACTCTGATCCGCTGAAGAAGCCCCCATGCTCCCGCTGGCTGCCTGTCTTCAGTTGGAYTCTCTGACTCTGTGTCACAGAACACACTTCAGGAGGAGTTCATTTGCTACTGATTATTTTTTTCTTATGTTGGAAAGAAAGTCAGAACCTGCTGTACCTAAACACACCTACATCTCTCCCTGACCAGGGAAGGAATTTAAAAGGTGGAAGAATGAAGAAGGRAACATAATGTATTAAATCTATTCTTTCTTCCTAATTTGTACTGACACAGATTTTGTCACAAATTTGTTTCCTCTTGAGCTCCACCTTCACTGCTATAAATATGATCTAAAGATAGGAGAAGCAAGGCCTTTTTGTTAAGAAAATAGATCTAAGAGATTGAACAAGATAGTTTTTAGAAGGCAATCAGTAAAACAAAATTTTAAATAAACATACTTCATGTATACATATATTTCTGTCTTTGTACGTATATGTAGGTTTGTGAATAGACATGCACATATACTACAGCATATGTTAGTTATTTTTTAATTTCTCCAAACACTAGAAAGTTTAGAAGGAAAGGTGTTAAGATGAAGACAGATTTTAGCTTTAGCTRCCTTTTAATACCAACCACTTGACATGAAATCAAATAGGGAAACTGCTTAATGATCTTTGAGAGGTGTCTGGCTGTAAGTAGAGAATGACATATTAACATGTTGAAAGTCTATAAAATAAATCAGAATTCTATATTACTAATATAGAATATATTAGTAATTGTACTCCTGATTCATTTTATGTTCTAGAATAATAACTTGCAACAGCTGCCTATTTTATTTCTAAGTTTTTTTTATTTCATACCTTGTATAAAGAAAGAAAAACACTGAAATAGTGAGTGTAAGACACTCAATTGAATCATCTGAGAAGACATAAAAACAGCAATGTACAAAACCCAGTAGCACACAAATTTTTAATCTTTTCAAATAAAAAACTATAGTATTGAATAAGTTATAGATATGAGGGTGGGTATTTCAAACCTAGGTAATGCTAGAAGAAGGCAGGCAATTTAAATAAAAATCATACAGACATTTTCAGACAGCAAAGAAAGTGGGTATAATGGTATACTTGATKATATCAAAATGCAGTCCAAATTAAGCTAAGCAAGATTCAAAGGTGATGTATAGTTTAAGTCTTACTTCCTTTGAAAGTTCATTTGAAAATGTTTGGAAATGATGGAGGGCATCTTGTTTTACAGTTCTTAAAGCAGTAGAATACAGTGTGAATTGATTTCCACCTTTGACAGCTCTGGTTATGATCATAACCTTAGACAGTGCATGACCTCAGTTTTTAATTGAGAGATATCATAATTGCTAAGGGAGTATACAATAAATTCTATCTAAATTCTATGATGTTCTGCAAAGCACAAAACTTGAACTATTTTGTTTCTGAATTGGCATGTCTACTTGTACAGGACAGACATCTCACTGGTACATCTGGTATTAACACAGACACTGAAAATTGTCATTAATTTTTATGCATTTGCTAATCATTAAGGTCTCATTAAAGCCAGCCACTTTATACCCTGTACTTGTTACATTTCTATTTTATTTGTTGTTCTTTCCCTCCTCCTTCCCTTCCTATATGGATCAATAGACAGGTGTTTCTCAATATGTGCAAAATGAACGGTATAGAATATCATAGGCACTGGTCTTTTCCTTGGGATTAAATCTGAGAGAGATGATAGTGAAATGCTTCTGGAAATAGAGTAGGATCTTGTGCCTTGACTGGAGCCCAAGAATTTCTATTTTGTAAGATTTGCATTATTCTTCTCCTGGGATGTGCAAAGACCAATTCTGTTATGTCCTTAGAGACTATTTCTGTGGGGACACTCAGGCTGGGTCTGCCTAATGAAACCTGGAAAGAGAGCAAAGGCTGCTCACCAGTACTGGTATACTTCTAAACCAACTTCTACTGAGCCAGACTAGAGGTGAAATGTGGCCCTCATTCATGTGTTTTCTGCTGTTTCTGCATGAAGATACGAGCTGCTTTGTTATTTACATGGAGAAATATACATCAAGCATGCCTTAAGAGGCAGGAGTGTACAGCAGTACTGAACAGATAGTTTTAATAACTACATAAACAACCTTYCTATATGGATTCTGTTACAAGAGTAAATCTGATTTGAAATACTTTACTTTTCAGGAAGAACTTCAAGGACCTGGAGGGATTCGAAGTAGAGGCTACTTTTTCTTCAGGGTACAGTTTAATTTTTTTCTTTTCAAAWTAAGTGTTACATAATAGAGTAGAAGAATCAGTGAATTAGAGTAAGAATTACTGTATATGAGGGAACTTTTTTCAGTATTAGCATTCTGCTGTAAGTATTTCTATTATAGATGTTTGTCTTTTTTGCAGAGGATGAGCAATACAATTTCCAGAGACTTTATAAGGTGCATTCTACATGGCATAATCAATGTTTGTAAAGTTGCAAGGATAAGAGGGCTAGATTGGAATTTCTTGGTGATACTGAAGTATCAAAAATGGATTAAAAAATAAAAAGATATTGTACATRGAATCTTTCAAATTTATGTAATTACTGATATCTTTTTTAGTATGATAAATATTAACAATTAAATATCTTAAAATGTAAACATCACTTCTAATAGATCAGTAGAAGGATCCTCTTAATRTAGTGAACTGATATTCTAAGATCTYTTTCCCAAAATAAGAATTTCTAAAATATTTTAAAATTGGGTTCTTTTAGAAGTAATGCTACTTCACCAGTGTATTAGACTGATGGGAGATTTACGGTTTTCCCTAGCAACGTAGGTTTTTAGAAAATGTTAGACAGAYTTGATAGGAATGAGGCATGGATAGGACATCTCAAAATCTGTTCCAGGAATTTTCTATGATTAAAATAAAGACATAGTAGGAAGTTTTTGTACATGTATGTACATGATGCCATGCTATTTTATAATAAATCATTGGTTATTATGTACATATTTCTCAGAAAAGTAGAGTTCTAGAAAATATGGCATCTTTGAAATCATCTAAACCATTGTTCAACAGAGTGTTTATATGTTATATAAATACAATGCCATGCATACTTACTGTAGCAAGATAGATATTTTGGGCCTGGCCTCCCATTTTGTATTTTGATGAGTAAGGTTGGAAAGTAGATATACAAATTCTTCTGAGAATGAACCTACTCCGTGCATCTTTCATACCATAGAGCCTTTTTATTCTGTTTATGCAAAATGAGTTAAGTTAAAAATGTCAAGTCAGACTCAGTAGTGATTTTCTTCATTTTGGTTAATCTTTTTCTTTTGTTTAAAAAAGAAAGCAGCTACTGAAAACACATTTGAATACTTACAYTTCTCCTGTGTCAGGCTTAAAACTTTAGATCTTTTAGAGATCTCATGATAGGCTAAAGTTATCAGTGATGTTATCCCATGGTTAAATAATTAAATAACCCACGATGCACTCACCATGTTAGAATAAACAGCCAAACCTTATTAAGCTCAGTAGGAGCTTTTGACTAGATTTAGTAGAAAGTAAATCAAGTGCCCAGGTAGTGCAAAATTTTATTGCAATGGCCCTGGTGAAAAAGGAGAAACACTTCACTTATGTTAAAGAACACAGTTTGAAAATAAAATCTTGGGAATRACTTTATGTATTTGTTTGTTAATTGCCACAAACATTTATAATGCAATTGCAACAATTTGGAAGCATATCATAGGTAAATGCAAAAACAAAAGAGGGGTAATGGTCTCTTAGAGTGACTTCTTGTGGCTTTTTTCCCCTCACAAAATCCTACAAGATGGGCATAATTCATTCTTTGATCTTAAAAGCTGAAATTTTACTATGTAATTTTCCTCCTGAGATGGATATGCATTAAATGGTAGCTGGCCCTGGGTTTATCTTTAGTAATTGTCATGATGACAAAACTAAGGAATTTACCAATTTCTAGATATACTGAGTTCTGTGGGACTTCATTGAAACTGGTCAGTTTTACAGAGTGCTTGTTGGATATTTATCTTCCAGCCACGCAATGGAAGAAGATCAGTGGATTTTCGCTAAGGAGGTATTGATAAAATGCTTTTAATCAAGATCTATATTTAAATATGTTTATCTTTATACAAATAGGCCAAATCAAGTCTTTACCTGTGGAGACGGATTTTACCAGATCCGCTAAATTCACCTGTCTCAAACTGAAGTGAATAGAAGCTGTAGGTACTTACTCCCTAGAAAAATGAAATCAGAGGTGTTTCAGGCTGCAAGGAACAGAAAACCCCAGATTTGCAAACAGTTTGGAAACTTACTAATGATGATAAGTGTATATTACGAAGACCTGATGCAACTACCTGTCAAGTGTATACTGAGAAGCAAGCTGACATTCTGGGCTTAATCCTTCTGTTCTTACATAGAAAAAAACTCACACTGGAACTTAAGTATTGACTTTCCAATTTAATTCAAATGATTCAACTTTTTAGAGGTATAAAAAAGTTTTTCTTTGCCAATATTATGATGCTKTCTTATCTAATGCATTTTACAGCTCTATAATATTTTAAGCATTTAGTGTTATGTCATATCAATAGCTAAAGCTTCTTCTTATTTTTCAGGATTTTAGATTCCTGATCAAGAACTAATGCTGCAGGAATGCTGAGTACATGGACATACTGTTTTCCTTACAGTTTTTTTTCCTTACTAATGTACAATTCAAAAATCACTAGAATGTGTATGTCTTAAATTAGATTCAGTTAAGAACTGAAATGTGTCTTTACTTTCTTGACTATATTAAAAGCATATTAAAATTATTTGTTTCCTAGTGCTGTTTACAACCATGTGTAGTGCAACTGTAAAAAAGTCAGTGTATGCATATAAAAGATATTGCCTCTAACAATATTGRTATGTATTACTTTCGCTGCTAAATAAAAGCATTCAGTTAGAGTTGTTTAACTGAGAATGTTTGCAGTGTAAACGTTTGGGTATTTTTTTTCAGAATACACTGCAAGTGATTTGTCTTGAAAATCGCAGCTTTATTTTGTAATGTAAATTTTGCGCCTCCTTTATTAATACTTATGCTAATTCATGTAGCTAAGTAGTAACATTTTCACATTCTTATTCTGCTCTCATATTTATTGGAAACGCGTAGTCTTTCATTACCTGGACAGGGGTAAGCTCCGTGCCACATTCCGTACGCCGCGCGCCGCGACCGTTAGCGCGGCGAGGGGCGGGGCCGCCCGCGCGCCCCACCCCAACGGCCGCCCCGCCCGCCCGCCGCGGCAGGCCTCCGTGAGGGGAGMGGGTGGCTGCGGCGCAGCCATGCAGGTGGGGGCCGCGAGGCGGGGAGAAGAGCCGAGGTGGTCGGGAGGGCTTCGCTCGGAGCGGCCAAGCCTGCCGCAGCGCCCTGGGGGGTGAAGAGGGACCCCGCGAAGCCTTCCCAGCCCTGCGGGGTGTCCGGTGAAGTGAYGGCTCAGGGGAGCAGTTCACGTGGGGTTTCTCCTGAAAATACACCACAGAAGCTGCGAGAAAAACTTTTTTTGAACTTTTTTTTTTCAGTAGTTCACTTAATGATTRATACCCTTTAAGAATAATAAAACCTACACTTTAGTAGCCGGATGATCATAGATGCAGGATACTGTAAAGCATCGTGTCACTCAGCCAAAGAGGAAATATTAACACTTAAATTTAGCTTAGAAGTGTTGTTTACACCCCAGAATTGATGTTACCCAACCTAAGGGTCCCCAAACTTAGTATGTGTGAGTATCGCACCTGGCAAAGCTAGTGGTAACTAGTATTATCTTGGGCAGCGGGAAGAAGTATTGTGAGGAATTTTCTTTCTTGGGATTGTGAGCTACTAGTTGAGTAACACTGCCTCAGTAGTCCAGCTTTCTCACTACTGAAACCAATTTACACCAGGTCAATATTGCTGTTGGTTGGCTTCTTTGCCACTAATGGTCAAATTCCTGCTGAAGTTTTTGACACGCAATTTATTACTTCTGTGCATATGCTGCAAATTTATACTGATATGTTAACACTTGAGTTCTTAAACATTGATTTAACTCAATTTGTTAAAAATTGCTAAAGTTTGGCAGCTTCTGATCTTCYCTTCCCTGACGCTGGAGTTCAGCTTCATCTCAGAGACCTGTTTCTGTTATGATTTCTGTGATGTTAAATGTAGTATTCTTGATCCAATTCTTCCTGCTTTTACCAGCTATAAAAGCACCTAGAAAAGGTCCAATGTACAACCAGTTAATCGATTCACAAATGTGTTGAGAGTTACAAACATTAAATAGAAATAGTATAAAGTACACTGCTTAAGTAAAATACTATAGTGAGATTTTTATTTAGGACATACATTTACAGAAAAACACAAAGTGTTTGAATGTTTCCAGGCAAATACTCACTAGAATTTGTTGTCTAGTTTAAAGTTACCTACATTCAGCCTCTGTTTCAGTAGTCCTTGTCTGTTTGATTTTGGAATGTATTTTTCCAGTTATTATGAGTTTTATGTCTCATAATCCTTCATAATCCTTCTCCTAAAAAGAAAAATTTGCATTTAGTGAAGCAGAACCTAACCCTGACATAAGTCAGGAAATCATATGTGCAAGAGCATTTGTATGGAGGCTGACGTGCATGTGTGCGGCTCTTGTTTCTTYAGTGGTTCCCTTGGAGTAGTCATCTTAGTTCAGTGAGTTTTTTGGCATCCTGACTGTGCTGAGGTAAAAATTCTTCTTCACTGAACAATTTAAAACTTGTAATAAGACAAACAATAAGAATTCCCTATATAAGTAAATGCTGGAAATTAACTATAGCAATCTTCATTTAGATTTTTCCTGCTCCAGACCCATTAATGACCATCTATTTTAGGATTATATGTGGAGCTTCTCTTTTATTTTTTCCAAAGGATTATACTTTTCAATCAAAGAAAGAAATACATAACTTATTCTTAAACCTTTGTTTACCTTTTCCTTTGTGCATATATACATGCAGAAGTCCTATAGTGTAAATAGACATGGTATATCAGGTAACTTATGTTGACACATTAATATTAATCATCCATTTAAAATAAAAAGGGATTTCTTTTCTGAAGGCATGCTTTTACATGTTTATTCAATGTTAATACAAAAGTCATGCCTGTATAAAACTGTATTTCTTTAAGTATKTATATGTGAGTGATGTTTTGGGTTTCTGAAGAAGATTTCTATGTATCTTTTAGAGAAAATTTTAACAGATATTTTGGAGACTGATAAGTTTATCTATACTTAAATTTTGAAGGTTTTTTTCCTCTCATTTTCTTGTTGTTGTCTGTCCAGAATTGAAAAATTCCAAATGAAAATTCATGATTTGAGAATGGTCCATGAAGATATTGCACTCTAAGTAATAGTTTGTTGTTGTTATAGGCTTACCGTATGCCAAAGTGAAAAAGAGCTGATTTTGGTTTAAAAAGGAAGCATGAGTGACTAATTTCTTGATTTATTTTTGTTTCATAATATGAAAACAGGATCCAAATGAAGATACTGAATGGAATGACGTATTAAGAGATTTTGGAATTCTTCCTCCAAAAGAAAAACCRAAAGATGAAATTGAAGAAATGGTTTTACGTTTGCAGAAAGAAGCAGAGGGCAAGTAAAATTAAAATATGTATACCATTAATATAACAACATGTGAAAAGCTGAGGTATTTGCAGTAATGCTTTTTTGAGCCATAAGTATTGTACAATAATTATATTCTTATAATTCTTATTATTTTTACTCAGTTGATTTTTTTAAAAAGGATACTCAGTTAAACATACAGTAACATTACTGTCAAACATTATGGCATCTGTTATGTACAGATAACTCATTTGCATCATTTTAATAAAGGGGCTAGGCAGTATAAGCAAGGTTCACATTCAAACAAATTGGTAGTAATCCACTCCTGTAATTTGGTAAGAACCTGTGGATTTCATTAAAACTGCTTTCCTTGTTTTCAGCAGCAAAATATTTTTCTTCCTGTAGCTGTTTTCCATTACTCCAAACTCCCCATATGATTAATATTTTCAATTTCTGTGAAAAGTTTTGCTATTTATGAGCCAACTTGACAGATAGTCCTTTACATCTGTCATCACAGTGTTGTACATCAAGTATCTTTGCTGTCCAAAATCAGGTATTGGCATGCAAGCATCCATGTCCTGTCCACAGTGGGCATGAAGAAAAATGTATTCCCTTTTTCTTTGCAGATACCTGTGTGTATTAGAAAATTGTTACTGTTACTGTGTCTTCCCATAGTTTCTCTCTGAAGAATAGAAAAGCATGAAARTGTAGTTACAACCATAGTAGGGATTGGGAATTACACCTCTGTGTAAAACTGTGCCGGCTTCATTCCTTCAGGCAAGCAGCTTTGCATAGGGCCACTTAGGCTCTTGCTTAAATGTGTTGTAGTAATTCTCACTTTCTGACAACTTCTAGACTTCCAGTTGAGAGGCAAGTTACAGTTGGTTCAGCAGTTTTCAGCTCTGGGTGTTTCTTTGACAATCATCTGCTGTGTTCCTTTGACAATTTACAACAGGGAAAACACACAGCCTTTGTGACTTCAGCAGTAGCTTCTACCAAATTTTTGAGGGTACTGTTCATCAGAAAGGTGTTTATCTAAAGATGTATTAGAAGGTAATATCCAAAAATAAAAAAGTGGCAGAATGACATACCACTGCATACTACACTATTTAAATCACTGTTCGATGTGATTCAACAGTGAACAACTTCAGTTCTTTTGGATTTATTTTTAAGCATTTTTTTCTAGATCTGTAATCATTCCTTTGCAGACTTTTACAATCCATTTTAGACACTCACCAATTGGTCTGGGCAGAAGTAGAAYCCAGTACAGGATGTAGTTAGATCCAAGGACATAGAACATGCAAGTACCTAAGCAAGTAAATATCAGTTATGGTTAAATAATTACATTTTTTCTTTCTTGCCCAAAAGTATACCGAAGTTGACTAATCTCTGAAATTACATATACGTTTCTTTCTTTTATTAATTCCATGTCTGTGTAATAATTTTCATACAGATATTTAAAGTATTTGCAGATATTTTAGTGACAAATTATGACTTTTTGTTTGTTTGTTCTAGTGAAACCTTATGAAAGAATGAATCTTAAAGAATTAAAGGAAGCTGAAGATGACTTTGATGAGGCTGATATGAAAGCTGTTGAAATGTACAGGTATAGTAAAACATTTCTAGGCAGAGTAACAATGCATGTGTCACTATTTTACATATCCACAGAATCACAGAATGATTGAGGTTGGAAAGGACTTCTGGAGATGATCTAGTCCAGCTCCCCTGCTCACCTGGAGTAYGTTGCCCAAGACYGTGTCCAGATGACTTTTGAATATATTCAAGGGTGGAGACTCCACAACCTCTCTGGGCAACCTGTTCCAGTGCTCAGTCATCCTCACAGTGAAGAAGTTTTTCCTTATGTTCAGACAGAACTTCCTCTGTTTCAGTTTGTGCTCATTGCTTCTCGTCCTATTGCTGGGCACCACTGAAAAGAGTCTGGCCCCATCCTCTYTGCGCTCTCCTTTCAGATACTTATACACGTTGTTAAGATCCCCCGTCTTCTCTGCTGTAGGCTGAACAGTCCCAGCTCTCTCTGCCTTTCAACGTATTAGAGAGCAGTACCTTAATCATCTTAGTAGCCCCTCATTAGACCCATTCTTGGTCCTAAAAAATAAACTAAGAATGTTTTGAAATTAGTAATGTATACGGAGTGATATAGCTGCCTTGTTTCACCGTTGCTCCTACTAAAGCTACTGTCCTACTTCCTCCTGATTGCCAATTGCAAAGAGAGGGAATTTACACTGTAATTTGCTTTGACATTTTGTTAAAAATGTGATTCCCTTTTAAAAATATTTAATTTAGATGCAAAGCTACATATTTAAAAGAAGAGACCACCATTATGCATCGCTCAACTCGGATGAAGATACACAGTAACACTGCATGTAGAAAAGTGTTGTGTGTTTGAAGTGTGGTATACCCATCTTAGTTTCACCATTTAATTTACACAAGCAGAGTTTATCCTCTGACTAATTCAGATCTGTTCTTCACTCTACTGCTCTAAAGATGCCATTTTAGTTAGTCATTAGTAATTAGAGCAATGCTGATGAACACTCAGAGAAAAAAGTCATGTAACCCATTTTTTGTCTTTTCTTCTGGATATCAGTGTCTGTAGATTTCAGATCAGGAAGAAATGGAGCTGGTTGTAGGTATTCTTTCTCTTATCATCTTTTTTTCTATCAAGTTAGCATAAGAGCATGAGGAGAAACAAGATGCACGTATGGCCCCATTTTTTCAAAGGATACTGAGTTTGGGCACGTGGGGTACATGCTACTTACAAGGGGACTTTAATTCAGGTTGACATGCTACTAAGGCAAAAACTGTATTTCAGTGCTGGAATAAAACTTACGTATTTTAACTGTTAATTGAATCAATAATCTAAAAATTATATTATGTGCAAAATACATCTCTGTCTTTTAGGTAGCATTGATTTCTGTTAGATTACACTTTCCAAATGTATTACTGAAATAAAAATGCACTGTGGAGTGTTTTTATAAATTACAGTTTCACTGCTTCACACACTGCAGTTTCTGTGCTGGAATGTGAATAGTTGATAACCTTGTGCATTTAAAAAATTTATTTATTGTTAGCTGTGAACCCCCAATATACAACRTCTGTGTGTTATCTAATGTTCATTTCAGTAACTTTCCTGTTCCTTAGTTCAGGAAAATACTCTTTTGAAGTTTATGTACTATGGAGTGTACTTAGGCATAACTATAGAACAAGCCAGGTCCTCATCCAACTATTTAATATATACCAATCTTTTTTACTTATAATACTATGCAGAGTCAGTATGTTTTATGACTTCAGGCTCAGAAAAACTTGGCAGCTTATGTGGAAGCTTAGTAATTCTAGTTATATTGGCATTCACCTGTATATTCTTTTCCAGATATTTTTGAAGCACATCATTAAATTCTGCAGAGCTTGGTACTGTCACTAAGAAAAATGAGATAGGCAGTTTAYACAGAATAAAATAAAAATGATCAAAACATTTCTGCTGTCCAGACTATCCATACTCCATGCTTTTGCATTGTTAAAATGACTAAAATAATTCTAGTGATAGCTCTGTGTATTATAAAAAGATAATCATGTTTTCACCATGCGAAAGTTGTGAACCTAAATTATAATGCATTCTTGCTAAAGTATAATAATGTTGCACATATATTATTAAAACCTTTCTTTAAGAAGAAAACCACTTCTACAGGAAAATCAATAGCTGGTTTTAGTTTAGCAAATCGTAAGGCATTTTTCATTGTCTATGCTGTCAATATTTTTAGAGTTGAAGACTGCCATCTACTGTCTTAATATTCCAATTTTCATGAGTTATTTCAGATTACATTGTATAATATTAGGACACAGAGTACTRGTCATTCTTGCTCAAACGAATCTCATTTTCAAAATTATAAAAACAATCTGCACCTTCTTTAATTTTTCTTGCTGTGTCTCCACTACCAAAATACTTGTGTAACATTTGTTACTTCAATTTCCCAAATCTGACATTAATGTTTGCACATAAAAGAAGAAAATACATTTTATTGMCATCTTATTGAATAAAGATTAGCAGAGAAGCCCTTCTAGCTCAGAAATATTCCACTGATACTTAAAGACCTTGGGCTCTAGGRTATTATTCAAAGTAATTTGTTTAAAGGAATTGAGAGAAATGCACTAGGTATTATTATAAAATGCATTTAAAATTTTCCAGAGACATTTTTTTTTCAATTAGGCAGCAACGCTTGCAAGAATGGAAGTGTCTTCAACAGAGACAAAAGTATGGGGAGCTAAGAGAAATTTGTGGAGAGCAGTATGTAAAGGAAGTTACAAATGCTCCAGAAGATGTTTGGGTTATAATTCATCTTTATCGATCAAGGTAACTACTTCTCTGTTTAAGATGTTGAATACTTCAATAGAAAGAACTCAGATAGTAAGAAAAAAGCAATACCAAGAAAAAATAAATATAATAAACAGACTGTATTGAAATAGCCATTATTGGGAGCCAATGGAACCCTGGAAAATGATTCCAGGGTAGAGTCTCCTTGATTTGTTAATTCACCTCACTTTGCATCATTTGAACTAAAGATTTCTACARTGTATGCTTATCACCATATACTAAATCTCAGAGAGATTTCTGAATTTCACTGAGAAACTACTGTCCACTTCCTGTGCTAAAGGAAGTTCCTTTGCAGACTTCAGCACGTTAGCAACTCTACTGTTTTTCAAGAATTGAGAATTAGCATGGAATGTTTAAGGACATGGTTTTTAGATTCAGACCAGCTTTCTTTTTTCCTTCTTTTTAAGCCTGTTGGGAGGAAATTTTGTTTCTTTGTTTTTAATTGCCTAGAATGGAGCACTATTTCCAGGAACAAGGAATAGGYCAATAAAATGAAATTGTTCAAATTACAAGAATGTAACTTAAACCTCTGAAGAAACAAGAAAGGAAGTTTTTCTTCCTTTTCATTTTTTGTTTACTGGGGAACCAACTCTATACTTCATCAACAAGTCYGTGAGGAAATTCATAATTCCTTAGCAATGAGTACAGAATCTCCCAAGCCTCTTGTGGCTACCGAGGAACAGATCTCTTTATTCCAAAGCTACAACCCTACCTATCTTTGGCCACGAGGTGGTACTGCTGGAGCTCTCTGAGGGTCCATATGGTAATTCAGSCTCTTGAACATGTAAAGATCCTAATTTTAAAAGGCTAAAGGGGGACCTGACAAAAAACCTTGCTTTTTAAAATGAGGCTAATGTGGTAATTGCATGGTAAATACCAGCTAAGAAAGTAATGAGGCCTGTGGTGGTATTAAGACTACACAAAGATTTCTTTGAGGTTATTCAGATGGTACTGAAAGACTGGAGAARTAATTAAATGATGAACTAGAAGGTAATTTGGATAACTTACAGTGAAATTTATATTATAAATTTAAAATTTCCTTTAAATTTCCTTTAARCTCTGGACAAATGAACAAAATGAGTTTTAAAATCTTAGCAGAGAACAAAATTGAAGCACAATACTTCAAGCTTCTGGTAGCTTTAATGACATRTATTTCAAACACTGTGCCTAATATATATGTATTCTAAGTGTTTACTTGGACAGCTCTTTAAACCAAATTGTTCTTGGAAAAGACTAAATGAAACCTATTCTGTAAACCCTATCACAAATTAAAGCAGAARGACATTAACCATATGTAAAATTACATTTATGCTTCAAAAGCTTTGCTTTTAATAGACACTGGTTGTTTTATGAATTGTTACACTGGAAGTGTCATCAAACTCACTCTTTTCTAGCATCCCAATGTGTTTACTAGTTAACCAACACCTGGGCCTGCTTGCCAGAAAGTTTCCAGAAGCCAAGTTTGTCAAAGCCATTGTGAACAGCTGCATTCAAAATTACCATGACAGATGTTTACCCACAATATTTGTGTATAAAAGTGGTCAAATAAAAGGCAGGTACATTGGAGTAGCTGAATGTGGGGGCATAAATCTTAAAGTAGAAGGTAAGAGATTTTTTTTTAATTCTCTTTATAGAAAATCTTAAGCTTGTTAATAATTATCAAATTTTAAGATCACTGCTCAAAGATGGAGAAGATTTTTAAGCATTTTTGTAGGAAAAAAATGCACAAGAAGCAATGAATAATTTATGTGATTCTCTCTTAAGAATATTTAGTAAGCATAGTATTTTGCAGTTGCAGTTAAATAGTATACTAAGGTAAATTTGGATTGTTGCAAGAATGCTCTGTATATTTTTGGTGAGATGGAGAATTTGCTCTCTAGTAAATGATCCTTTTTTTTAAGTGAAAATGTTTAACCCAATTAATAAGTCAATAGGGTTTTCCTACTGTATTCCCAATTTGTCTTGTGGTATTTGACTTTACAAGGGGCAACTCTCTGTTCACTGAACATTACTTCAACATCTGCCAGTATGYCCAAAAATAAAAAGCACTTGGTAATTTAATAATTTTATTCAGTGTTTTAGGGGACACCAATTTGCCTTGTTACTGATTTCATTGGATGGTTTTGCTCCCAATTCTGTTATTCCTGGCTACCTTCAATTCAGGCTAGATATTGCATCAGTTAAATATTTGACTTGTGTTTGGAAGCTTTTCTTGAAAAACATGAAGAGCGAATTTCTAGTATTGTAAATCAACCAAAATTATTTACTACAAGACTATACAGTGTATTTCCAGGAAAAACTGGAGGACAAAATTGGAATCTTGTGTTTGGGGGGGGGGGAAATCCAGATGCTTTTCAAATAGATAACCTCTATTTCTGCACCTGCCTGATAACTGGGAGACTCAGGTTAATTTCACTGTGCTAGAACATCTTCCTGTGTATTGGAAGGTCTCCAGACTGAGGGGAGGAAGAATTTGGATTATCAGCACTACCCACTGCACTGCTGCSTAAGCAAAAGCGAGCAGTTTTGCTGTCAGGTAGCCTTCTATCCCTATTGTGATTATATCCAGTTGTAATTAACACAGTATGAAAATGTAATTAGCAACTGTGTAAAATTTTTATATATTTTGTATGCTCTATGAGTACATGTATTTTGTAATCATTTATTGCAATTATCAGMATAAATTTTCATTTGTTGTTACAGAGCTCGAATGGAAGTTAGCAGAAGTTGGAGCAATAAAAACGGACTTAGAAGAAAACCCCAAAAAGGATATTATGGATATGATGACATTTTCAGTGCAAAATATTTCTGCTCACAAAGACACTAATACGAAAAGCAGTGATGTGATGAAACCAAACATTACTTAAGCAGAAATTTTTAATGCAGATAATTTGTTTTGGCTTAAATTAGCTCAAACTAACATAGCTTCTTACTCCTTTTGTAAACCTGAAATAATACCAGGAGTCCTTATTTCACTTGTGTTTTTTGTTGTGACTTTTGGAAAAAAAAATGTAGTAAATAAACCCCAAATATAGCTTTGGTTAGATAGAGAGGCTCCTATTGATACTGGGAACCWGGATTCTCCATTTCATACAAACCCTGCTTGAAGGGAATAGGAAAGGGAGGATATTAGCTGGTGTGCTGTAATCCCTGTCTTTTTTCCTCCTTTTCTCCAGCATTCCTGCAAGTTTGAGTTCTTAAATTAACTCTCTTAGCAAAATGATTGACTCCAGTGGAACTCTGCTCTGCTAACTACTTTCTCAGTTCCTCCCACTGAAAAGCTGGCCCAAGGAGAATGCTGTGTATAGTGATACAAAAGCAGGAGTTGGCCCTAAATCCATTAACTATTTTTTTTTTTAGTTTGATAGTTATGCAATAATCTCCCATGTCAAGGGACATTTTTTGTCAAAATTGTCAAGGACAATTTTCCCACTATTTTCTAATAGGGACAGTTGGGTTGGTTGTTCTTTCCTAACAAAAACAAGCATCTAGTTAGCAAAATAGATTACAGTACAAGTGTGGATAAGCAAAATGAAACTGAGTGAATGAAGAGAGCAAGCTCCTTATTCACCAGTTTTATTTATTATGAGGAGTAAATCAAATTGTATGCTTTTAATGTTGTTTTCCAGTGGCTCAACTGAAAATACCCAACTATCTCAATGCGCTAATGAAGTTTTAATTATATGGAGTTGAAATGGTTTATGGCATCAGGATGAAGAAACAAAAATGAAACAARAACAGTTCACTTAATACTTTGCACATACATACCTAAGAACAAGAAATTTAGTGTTAGCCAAAATTTTTGTCAGCCAGTAAAATATAGTTAAACTAATAATAAATATCCAGAAATAGCTATGACTACAAAAAACATTTATTTTACAGATTTAAGGAGATAACTACTAGATGCGTTTCAGTGTTAACAGTGTTATCTGCCACTTGGAACTAGAAAGCTAACATATAAGAGTTTTAAATGTAACTGGGATTGCTGGGGGTGTATGATCACCATATGCTTTGCAAATTGTTGCAGACAAACTTTGAGGATTGAAGTATGGTTTCACAAGGTGAAGTGCTCAGAAGAAATACTTTTCATGAGGCTATGTTCTAAATCAGTTGGGAAGCCATTCCAGCTGGGGGAAAAAAAAATCCAACCCCTCCAAACCCACTTCTTTTTACTGAGTTGTGTTTTTAAGTTGGATTGGTTTCCTGATCACGTTCACTGTGGTCAYACAAGTATGCTGTACCAAGTACTTACACAGCATATTCTCTGATGTGGCAAWAATGAAGTTAGCCTGATCATCAAAGACTTTAGATATAGTTCCACCATCCCTTCAGTTTAGTATTAGTGTTATCTCCTATGAAAGAGAGCTTACTCTCACCGGCTCACTTCTACCTCCATCCTACTGTGACTACAGTGAGTTACAYGGGCACAAGTGCAGTACACAGTTGCACAGGTGCTAGTGCTGTCACATTGGAAAGGACAGGAATGTGTGATTAGATGTGACAGGAAAGAGCCAAACCTTCCCTTTGGTGGCCCTTATATCCAGGTGAAGTGACCACACAGTTATGATTATAGCCCATCATCAGATGTGACAAAATCTAATACAGCAAAATCTATGGAAAATCCAGGGCAAAAGTAGCTGTTTTTGTTTTTTAGTCAAGCACATCATTTTAAGGAAAGCATATTCAGAAAAGGAACTAGGAGGACCTGCTAGTAAACACTGTTTAACAGCAGTAGGTAGACTGTGGTAGGCTTTAAAACCAGCACTTAAGAAAAATCAGCAGTCTTTACAATAAAGAGATGTGAAATTTAATTTCAAAATCTGATTCTTCAGACAGATCCTCTTAAAATGCCAGTGAGGATCAAAACAGAACTTTCAGAATGGATGATTGTTTTACAGCTCTGAAGTATTATGTGCAAGATGTTGATGATTGCTTTGCAGTGAACATGGCTGTGGTTATGGAACTGCACTGGAAATTCCTGCATTTCTGGCCAAATCTAGTCCCAGTATTCAATGATTCACAAAAGACTTGCTGCTTATAATTTGGCAATGTCTGGAACCTTTGTGGGTGAAAGAAAACTATCATTACACACTAGAGCAAACTCACATTGACAATAGAAGTCAGAAACATAAAATTTCCAGGTGGAAAATAGTTTTGCAAAACCACTACTCCATTTCTCAGCTGATCCTCCAGGAACCCTTATAATAATTTCAAAAAAGAAGAATCTTTAGGGGGAAAAAAACAACAAAAAAAATCCACATTATTTTCGTTAGGCCATAGCCTTGGCAGAAAATGAAAATGCATACAATCTGTGCAGCTATGCTGCCTGTGTTTTTAATCACATCAAATCCCCTGATTTAAGGTGCGAGAGCTTCAAAGAGTAATTTGTTACTGCAAAATTCCTACTGGTACGTGTTCTTCTATACATGCAGAGTGTGAATTGATATACCAGAGTATCTCTACTTTTTCCTGAAGAATTTAACTAGTTACCGAAGAGCTTGTTGCATATATATACATACACACACACACATATATATATAAAAAAAACACTTACATAACATAAACAGCTTGATGCTACTTTTAGCCTCTTGGTTTCTTGGCCATATTCTGGTTTTGGTAATTAGACATTTTTGCTGAAATTGYTCCTGCGATTTCTCCTGGATTTTCCATTCCCATTGCGTACTATTATCTTTCTCTGCATTTCATCACAGGAATGTTATCCTTTGCATGAGTAATGAAATACTTGATTTTGTTTATATCACTTTTTCCTTCTTGAAAGCCAGAGAGTATTATGAATCAGTAAAAACCAAAAATTGAACGTTTTTACTAACACTTTAAAAAAGTCTTCCTGTGGAAAAACTGAGGTTATGTTTAGCTCTTTGGCAGCACTACTACTTAAGAGGTTCCCGCCCTGCCACTACCTTTGCCTAAGTCGTATGGTCACATGGTGGATCAGACAGGAAAACTGGTCTACCTGAAAAATAATTCAGAAAGGAAAATCCATGAGATTTCTGCAGCCAAATCAAGTTCCTTACTTCATTCCAGGCACAAACACCTTTTTTGGAGGGACACAGGGGAAGAAGGCTGATTACACTTCTTCAGATACACATATGTAATTATATTTTTTGATACATTACTGTTTAAGAGACCAACTGAAAAATAAACACCCTTATAACTGAGGAAGAACTGGAATATTTACATACTATTACTACTGAAAAATGTTTTATTTTACAGAAAATGGTTTCCTGACATGTTCTGCTGAATGTAGAACACGTTTATGCTAGCAGAATCACTGCACATTTAAGCATCTTCCAGTCCTGCAGTAGGCAGTATGACTGGCATCTGTTACAGTTATGCATAAAGAYTGTACAGTATCTGCTAAACATCTGGCTGATTAACTGTGGAAAATGATCCAGCTAATAAATGTAACTTAGTCTGCAAAGTACAGGCATATCTTAACAGTTTTTATAAGCTTTCAAAATGCCTATATGCACACACACAACAGTGCAAGTTTTACTGTCGGAGACAGTCCTGCAAGCTCGTATAGTGTTATCTTCCTGTGCTGAAATAATATATTTTCAGAACAAAGCTACTCTTCATCGCAGTGTACAGTCTAACAAAAATGCTTCAGCTGCACACAGGGCACTCGAGTTCRCAGTTGTGCTTCTATATTGCAGCACTACCTAGTCTGTAAGGACTGGAAAAAGAGGAGTAATACATAAATTGCTGCTTTGCAATCAGAAAGTGGAAAACTTAGTTGCTTCGAGTCTTCCACCAGCGTGGTGGTCCAGACAGCTGTCACACACGAGCAGCAAATACTTGTACTTGAAAAGGTTACATATTTCCACTGTGAAAGGTTACATGATTTTAACAGGTGCTGTCTAAGCTGAGACCTTTAAACTCGGCTAGGGCGGTTTCTAACCTCCAGCGTTAACCAGGACTATTTTGTAAAGCCAGTACCAGGAGTACGATACGCACACGCCGAGCACGCGCCCCGAGTCCCCCGCTTCACGCACCCCGGTGCGATCAGCCGCCCGCCCGCCGCGGCCGCTCCGCCCCCCTCTCCGCGCCCGCGGGGCTCGCACGTTCGGCAGTTGCC